>NW_026067994.1:1924148-2156388 GCF_014885135.2 Alexandromys fortis
AAAAAAAAAAAAAAAAAAAAAAAAAAAAAAAAAAAAAAAAGCAACATAAAAGAATGAAGCACATCTTTGCATCATTAAAAAAATGTTCCAAAACAAAAACAAATGTGTTACATCTTAAAATAATATTCTATAACACATTACTCAAACCAAAAGCTTCCTAGTCTTGACTCCCTCTTCTCCTTCACAGTCAATCAATAACAAGAAATTTTCGTGTTCAGTTAGAGTTCATAGATCTCTTCTCCTGCTCACAAAACATTTGTCTCCGCCTTGCTTTCTCATCTGACATGTGGCTGGTCTTCTCCAATCTGTCCTCTATATAGAACCATATGTAAATTCAGAACTATCACAGCTATCTTTAATTGTCAGCTCAACACAGCAGAGAATCAGTCGAGATATGAGCTATAATTTCAGGGTCACCTGGGCTAAATTGGCATGACTCCAAGGAATCCCTGTTCTTAACTGTTAACTAGCATAGGAGACACCGTCCATAGTGGGCAGCAGCACTTTCTGGGAAGTGGTTCTGGACTGTAAGAGAGAGGGTGAGTCAGTGTGCAGTTTTCTTCCAAGGTTTCTGTCTCAAGTTCCTGCTTAAGTTCCTGTCGTGTCTTCCCTCAGTCACGGATTGTTACCCATAAGCTGGAATAAGCCGTTTCTTTCCTTAAGTTGCTCTTGGTTAGAGTGTTTTATTACAACAGAAGAAAATGAAACAAGAACCTTGACAGCTCAGTCTCCATGTAAAACAATCCACCACTCCCTACATCTTTCAACATAGTGTGCTAGGAAGTCTTCGTTGAAAATATCTGTTTCTTTGCTCTATGACAGTTCCTTGAAGAAGGGCAAGCCAGCCCAGCCTCAGCCTTGTATAATGAAATTTTGGAAAATCTCCAAGTTGTGGAATAAAATGGTCTGGACATAGCAATGAAGGTCCTTGACCTTACTTTGGCCTATCTCTCCAATATTATTATTTGAAGCACTGATAAACCATTGGATATTATTTTTATATAGTTGTTGTACAGGTTAGATAACCAAATCGTAATTAAATGTGCTCTAGGGGATATAGTAAGCATGTGGGGTGTGGTAAGAACCAAAGTCCACATCCCTGATGTCAACAAGGCACTGCCAAGAGCCTCCCTGGATGAGTATCGCTGAGCAGTACCTAGATTGCACTCTATTTGGAAAGAGAGAAATCAGGACATTTAATCCTGGCCCCTGGAGAATCCAAAAACACTTAAGTACCTTTAAATGCACTCAAATAAAAACATGCAATTAATTCAGCTCTAGGAAGGATGGGATACCAATCTATAAAATATTGACCTTACATGTTTGTAAGGACTTAGATAATGCATATGGAGGACTCTGTAATATTGAATTCTGAGTACATCTCAGGTAACATAAACAAGTCACCTAACGGGACTGGAGAGTGCCACTGAGTACCTGTCTTTTTAAAGAGACAATGGCTACTGGCTGCTGTCTGAGACTCACAAGGCAAATATCTAGTCTCACCAATACTTTTGGTTATTCAGAAGATACCCTTTTATTTTGGTGGTCAGAAATATAGTTCAGTTGTTGGAGTGTTGGGTTCTATCTTTAGCATTATAGGAAACTAGATGTAGTGACCCATGCCTGGGGAGGTAGGGGCAAGAAGATCAGAATTTTAGGCCACTTATGGATACATAGCTAGTTGGAGGGAAGCCTGGACTACCTGGGACCTTGTCTGTAAAAACCAAACAAAAATATTCTTATATTTAAGTATTGATTTGTTTTATTACTGCATGGATCAAGCCGAACCTAAGAATCTGGAAAATGAATTTGTCTTCCAGATTGAAACCTGTACCTCATTATATATAGCTGTCGGGCCTGCAGTCTGGAACCTCCCAGGATAAACCATCTAAGGGCAAAGGCATTCGGAATGGGGGCAGACATCCCCTCCAGGTGGTGCGGTTTTCGGGTATCCAGAAGGCGGCTTAGGATGCTCTTTAGACAGGACGCAAGGATGATGGGTGAGAACCGTCAAGCAGGCAGAAAATGAGAGGAATAGGAATCAATCTGCGCTCTGCAGTAAACGTCCTCAATCAAGGGAGAAAACAATAAAGAGGAGTTACAATCAATGAGCTCCGAGTGGTTTGTTTGGGCCCCTAGCTCTGAGAGGGAGGCACGTAAAATGCTGCTGATACCTTCGCTGGGCACTTTAGTCTGTGCCACTCCTGTGGAAAACAACATATAACACCATCACTTGGCCCGAGCTCTGTGAAGGGCTCACAAATTGGACCTTGTCACTTCGAACCTCTCATGACTTCCTAGGCTATGCTCAAGGAGATAAAAGCTAAACTCAAATATTTCAGCAGATAACCAGAAACTATAATCTTTTTCAACAGAATAAAATAGAAATAGGAGCACTAAGAAAAGAAATCACAGCAAAACTTCCTTCCCCTGAATTTCTTTTACCCAGCATTCCCCACACCAATAGTTACAATTCCATCTTTCTTGTTATTCGGACTGAAGGTATCTCTCCCCTCTCCCCTCTCATTTCCTCTCCCCTCTCCCATATCATACCTTCCCTTTCCCTTCTCCCCTCCGCCACCTCACTTCACCCAAGACATCAGGAAGTTGTCTTGGTTCTACCTTCAAAATGAAGTCACAGTCCAACTAAAACGCCATCTGCACTGCCCTTAGCCTCCCTCGGGCCAACATCTCTCACTTGGATTACTGCAGCAAGCTCTGCTAATTCTACTTCTGCCAGGCTTTCCTATGGCAGTGAGACCGGGTTTCAGTATTCTGCAGAAATAAGTAGGAGCAGTCTCTCAGTGTCTTAACCAGGATTACGGCTCTCTATCACATTCAACACAGGTTAGCAGAGTCAATCCAGTTAGCCAACAGACTCAGACTGACAGAGCCACCCCATTGCCTGTCACATGCTTAGGGCAAATTGTCCACAGAGCCGTAAAGCTTTGACGTGAAAGTGGATTACATCACTCGCATACATGTTTCACTGACCAAGACAGTCGCATGACTGTAACAGGCATTAGAAATTGCTTTTGCCTATAAAGAACAACTCCTTCCTTGGGCCCACTAGGCAATAGAAAACAGAAAGAAAGCCTGGCATCTCTGCCTTCATTTTGTATTTGACTCCTTTTACCCTTGGTCATTAGCATACTAGTCCATGTGGGCATGTCAATCACTCAAGAAGTGTTTATCCATTAAAAAAAAAAAAAAAAAAAAAAAAACGGTGATCCCTAGACCACCTCATTCCCTTCAAGGCTAAAGTCACCAAGATAAGAGTAACTGAGACATCCTACTGATAACTTTACAATTTCCCATTTCAGATGCTCCCAAATGACCTAAACATTTCCCATCATCCTCCTAAAACACGCTCACTTTGGGTTCCTGGAAAATGCTACACTTTGAAGGACAAACAACCTCTTCCCACCACAGAATAAGGCAATTCTCCATAACGTTAGGCTGTGCCCTGCAGCAGGAACAGTCTTCCCACGAGAACCAGCCTGTCTGTTGCCACGCACTGCACCCCCGTGTCTGCGCTCTGTGCGCTGGCACAGAGCTTTGGGCAAGGGGGCTAGAGGTTAAAAATATACAGACACACACAGACAGAGAGACAGCGACACGGGTCATCCTTGAATTCCCCAAGAATGCCCCCTTTATTGTGTTCAGGGGCAGATTATATAGAGATAGCCATGCCCCAGCCAAACCCACCAGAAACCACTCTCCTGCCATCAGGGACTCCTGAAGGTCTCGTGCTCAGAGCAGCTGTAGGCACTCAGATCAGGGGAAAACAAGAAATTCAGGATCTGGGGTCTCACTGCTCCCAACAGTCTGTCAAGCAGAAAGAGCTTTCTCATGAGCTAGAACACAGACCAAAGTCAACCAGACTACGCCTTGACCTTGATGGGGAATGCTTATTGATGTATCTTTCTCCCAGCTCCATCATATCTTCTGTTGGAAACTAAATCTCATGTTGCAGCCCTACAGATGAATTCAGGGTCACTAAACCCTTTGATCTCTTTCTCTTTCTGATGTGGATATTGATTAAATATCGATTCTCTGCGTTTCACTATTCCTTGTCTCTTTAATCAATGTATTGAGAACAGGTAGCTGAGCCTCTTCATTGGGTTGCAAGAACCAAAGCCTTTAAACTAAATTTTTCTATGATATGGCTTTACTTACTCTCAGGAAGATAGCCCAACCACATCCCAGGAGAACCAGAAATAATTTGCAAACAGCATTAATGACTGCCACCCTTCCCTAGCATCTATTCACAACCAAGTCACCAGATGATGTCACCCTTCTGTCCTCCATTTCTCTCAGGGTCAAAGCCTGAGATCCCAGGATTGCTACTCGGTCTGTGATCTCATCTCCCTGGTTGCAAATGCTCAACTTCCCATTGATGTGCTCCCCATCCCAGCATCGGTGGTACCCCGCTGATGCCCAACAAGTCAGACACATTCTCCTTTCAGGCCTGTGAGCTGCCTGTTCTCTCTCCTTAAAACCCTTTACCGGATACATGTGTGATTCACTCTTTTACCTCCTTGAGTTTTTGTTTAAATGTCACTGCCTTTAAGAGTGCGTAGACATATCTCCTCCTCTGACAAGAGGCTCCACAGATTTCTTGCTTCATTCTGTTGAGACGTTCTCTTAATATCTCAGAACTTCAGCATCCTTCCTTGCAAGATTAGGATGACAGTACTTACCTTGCTGCCTTGCTGAAAAGATTAAACAAGAAAATAAATAGGCGCTTTTGGCATTTCTAGCTATCATCCCATATGAGGCTGGTCCCTCTTGCTTATTCCTGTGCCTAAAATCGCAAATGTTCATTCAGTGCTTCTTTGGAAAAATCCCCAAATCGAAGTGGAGTCCTGGAAAGAATCTTTAAATATATTTCCCAAAAGTATCTTCCGATCTTTGTTGATGCTAAGCAAAACAAAACCAAATATAAAGAAAACAGTGAAGATCTATGCTCACACAAGATTTGGGCAAAGTTTCCCTGACTTATTGTCACTTTGTGGGGACTCAGAACAAACATTAACACATTAAACGCCCCAAGGATTCTTATAGTAGAGAAACCCACTCAACTGTATTTAACCCAGCATCCCCCAAACTTAACTGACCAAAGATTCATGTTTTCTTTTTAATTTTCCTTCATGCTAATGTTTATTACTATCCCATAGAAACTAATGTTCTGAGAAACACAAGTTGGGAAATGCTGATCTGGCCTAAACCTCAGATTTAATTGGGGACTACATCATTGACCCGAGAGGTTAAGTACCCAGCCTGCTGCTAAACAGAGAGAAGGACAATGAGATAGAACTTGACTGGCTTCCCGCATGTCAGGTTCCCCATATCTCACTGCCTTCTTGATGGCTAAAGTCAAAGCACACTCAGGAGGAAAATACTTCCTCGTATTCCCCAACAGTGCCAGGCTCTACTTTCTACCCTGGCTCGGGACTCTGCTTTATCAACGTTTTGCCCTCTTATTTTGCTCCTGCAGAGAGAAATGTTCGCTCTTATCCCCACTCTCTCTATCCAGTTTAGATTCAAGGTATAGAAAAAAAAAACCTGAGGAAGATTGTCTAGACAGACCTGTTAGGTATTATTTATGAGTGCTTGGTGTCTTACTATACTCTATGTCTAAATGAGGGGGGAAATTGCTCTATAAATAACAGCAATAATCACCCTGGACTTTGTCATGCAGGGAGTTCCTAGACTGAGGGTGGCTGACAAACGAGCCTACTGAGCCCCAGACCTCTGCTGGCCCCAGTGCTCTCTGCACCCTGGTTGACCTGCCACATGTTCATGCATTCTTCATCATTTTTCCTGACATTCTGTACAACGTGATGTGACAGCTGGGTCTATTCTTGAGATTCGAGTTTACACCGGAGATAGATGGGCTGAGTCAACGGTTGTACATATGTGTGGAAAACACAGCTCCTGGCCTGGTCATAGGTTATTCTTTTGTCAGTACACACTCAATTAGAGAATCAAGAATGGGAGACACCTAGATAGATGTCATTATTTATAGCTACGGAGTTTGTGTATTTGAGTGATATGTTTTAATCTTAGGTGATGTGATGACATGTGCAAAATAGCATCTCTAGATGATTTGGTCTTTATGTGGTTATGGTTCTCATCAATTATCCTTTTATACTTAATGAAGAATGTCATGAAATGGAATGTGATCACAGAACATGCTTTATATGTAATTAGTAACTTGCAGCCCAGATCGGTTATTACAGGGAAGAACCTGGATGTTAGCCTTGCCCATTGACTCTTAGTCTGGACTGTGTGATGGCAGTGTCAAGACCTGAAGGCTGCATGTCAGAACACTCCTCATTCTTGAGCCCTTATATTCTTTCCACCTCTTCTTTCTCAATGTTCCCTGAGCTCTAGTTGAGGAGATGTTGATAATGATGTCCCATTTAGGTCTGAGAACTGAGTCAGGGTTGGATATATATGCAGAAACATAGCTTGTGATATAGGCATATGATAATATTCTTTTCCCAGTGTACTCTCAGTTAAAGAACAAAGGTGGGATCTATCTCTTGAGAGATCTGACTCATAAGCTAGGAGGGGCTCTCCTAAATACTCCAGTATCTACATGGCTCCCTAATTGGAGAACTGGAGATCACTTAGTGGAAGCCAATATCAAAATTAGTAGAGTTCTTATGTTTCCAGTGAGAAGCATGTCATTATCCTTTGTTCATTTTATAGTTTCATAGACTCACTCAATCTGTCTCCTCATGGAGGCTAACTTTTGTAATGACAATATAGAATATAATTACACTGCCAGTATAGTATATGCATGCATGTGTAAAATACCTTAATATTTTACTCATCCATTAGTATATACTGGTAAATGTATAATTTTCCACCAAATAAAACAAGCTCTAATATATTACTTTTTTTGATTATTCAAAATAATAGATTTATTGTAAGCAATCCAGAAATCAAGGAAATACATAGAAAAGAATTGTAAATGGTGGACAAAAGTCAATGCAGGCATGCTAAGAATAAGAGACTTCATGCTTAGCTATGAATGAGGCATTGTTATCTAGTTTCCTGCCCCTTCTCTTATCAAAGCTCAGGGAACATAGAGGAATTTAGGCAGAAAAAAATACAAGAGTTGGAGGATAGGGAGGTGGTGCCGGACAATTGTCTATATTCTGTCAATTACGTTTAAAATAAATGCTGATTGGCAGGTAGCCAGGCAGGACAACCAGACAAAAAGTAGAGGTGGGTCAATGAGAACAGGAGAATTCTGGGAAGAGGGAAGTGCCCTCTGCATTCCTGTTCAGACACAGAAGAAGCAAGATGTGCCTAAACCGCTGAAAAAGGTACTGAACCATGTGGCTAACATAGATAAGAATAATGGGTAAATGTAAGTTATAAGAGTTAATAAGAAGCCTGAGCTAATGGGCCAATCAGTTTATAGTTAATGTAGACCTCAGTGTGATTTCTTTTGGGATTTAAGGAATATGGGAACCGGGCAGGACAGAAACCTCAGACAATAGGGAGGAGTTCTGTGAATCTTCTGGGATTGACATGACTAATATGCTCATAAACCCAAAGCAGTTGTAGCTATCTGCACAAGGCCTGAGCAAGATCAAGACTTCTAAAATTATAGCATAGACAGACGAGGTATTCCATAGTCCTCACCCCTTACTGAGAAGTTTTTGGCAATTAATAGCTACTGGGAGAGGGACATGTTGTAGGATATTATTTTAACTATGTGAAGATGTGTCACATTTGTTTATATTGCATATGTTTAGTTATTTGAAGATGTGTTGCTGTTTCACCTTGCCTGCCTAAGGCATCTGATTGGTCAAATAAAATGCTCAATTCCAATAGCTAGGCAGGAGAGGCATAGACAGGGCTGTCGGGCATGGAAAGGAAGAGGAATCTAGGCTTGCGAGAAAGGACCAGAGAAGGAAGAAGAGAGGGACAGGCCTGGAGCCACCAGCCAGACAAAGGAAGCAGTAAAAGTAAGATATACAGAAGGAAAAAAAAAGATAAAAAGTCCTGGGACAAAAGGTAGATGAAAAGAAACAGGTTAAGTTATAAGAGCTAAAGGGACAAGCGTAAGATATTGCCAGGCTTTCATAACTGATAAGAAGGCTCCATGTCAGGATTTGGGAGCTGGTTGGTGGCCTGAAAGACAGCCTGTTACAGGGATGATTATTTATTTTTGAGAGTGTGGTAATAGTAGGTTTTCCATGTTCCAGTGGATGGTCCCACATCCATGCTCATATGGGCAGCCCTAATCAGACAGTATATTATCAAATAAATGTTTTAAAAAGATAGGATGTTTAAGGGTTGTGTGTTAGTGGATATATAGAAAGAGGTAAGGGGGAAATGGGAGTATATATAATCATATTACATTGTATATATGTATGATATAGTCAAAAATTCAAATGAAAAGAAGCAAACATCACCTCATCTTCCCTCTGACAGGTGATCATGTCAGCATGTTTGTGGGTGCTAGCCAGGTGTGCCATTTACCCTCATCTCTCATGAGCCAATGCAAGAGATAGTCAGTCCCTCTGCCTCTGTGTTAGCTCTTTGACTCAGTGATATCCATAAACAGAAACACACTTAATCAATTCTGGGAGGTGGCAATGCTACAAAGAAGTCAATCATGTCTGTGGTTCTGAGGCATCTCTTCTTAACTTTCCGTGCTCACAGTCCTCTTTGAGATTTGATGAAAGCCATGGATACTTTTCAGAATAAAGAGCACATACCTATCTATATACATAGAATATTTTACATACAACCCGAAGAAACCCATGGTGCTTCTGAAATACATCTATAGTTGCCTTGAAGCCTTCAGGATTAAAAGACTCTTATTGTAGGAGAGGAAAAAAGCCTTCATAATGTGCACCACAACCTGCCTTTATATATTTATTTGTCTGATTGTTTAATGCTTCTCTCCTCGACTAGATTGTGAGGTTCACAAAAGCACAGGCGGCGTATTTTATTCAAAGATGTGTGCCCAGTGCCTTGTGGCGATATATATGGTGAAATCAATTAACAGCTGAATGTACGGAGGAGTGAAAGCATGCGTCTGGGTTATCCTTTCATTAGGAGCAACTTACGCATTTTATCAATAGGAGGACTGGCCACTGGAGCTAGGGAAGGGACTGTCTGAAGCTATATTTATAACTAGATTAGAAAAGATGGTGGCGTGGGTGAACCCTGAAGGGAAGGGTGCATTCATTCTCTGGAGGAACAAGGGGAGCTACATTAGTTACTGCCTGCTACTGTGATGGAACACCATGACCAAAGCAACTCACAGAATGAGGACTTTATTTGGGCATATGGTTCCAGGGGGTTATGTGCCCATGTTGGCGGGAATATGTGACTGCCAGTAACAGGCATGGCCCTTGGAATAGGAAGCTGAGAGCTCACATCTTGAAATTAAGCATGAAGCAGAGAGAGAAAGTTGGAAATGAAGTGAGTCTTTTAGGGTTTCAAATCTTGCCCCCAGTAACATATTTCCTCCAGCCAGGCAGAAGCACCTAAACCTCTTCCAGCAGGACCACCAACTGGGGACCAAGTATTTAAATTCCCCAGACTACGAGTGGGGCCATTTCTTATTCAAACCACTGCAGCAGGTAAATTGTAGAGACAAGACAGAAGTGGGCTTAGTTCTTTGATGTCTCTGCCCAGGGTTTTGGTCAGTTATATCTTATCACTTTCTTGATAGATATTGTCTAAGCTGGACCAATGATGGGAAAGCCTAAGCTTCATTGCCCATCCTTCCTTCCTTCTTCCCTCCCTCCCTCCCTCCCTCCCTCCCTCCCCCCTCCTTCCCTCCCTCCCTTCCTTTCCTTTTCTTCCTTCCTTTCTTCCTTTCTCTCCCTTCTTTCCTCCCTCCCTCCCTCCTTCCCTCCCTCCCTCCCTCCCTCCCTCCCCCCTCCCTCCCTCTCTTCCTTCCTTTCTTCCTTTCTCTCCCTTCTTCCCTTCTTCCCTCCCTCCTTCCCTCCCTCCTTCCCTCCCTCCCTCCCTCCCATTCTTCCTTCCTGTTATAGTGTACTGAATTTCCACGTTCACTTGGACTCGAGACCAGCATTGCTCAGAAGGTACCACACCTCTCCCCGAATCTCAAAACCTGGAAGACGGTCTCATATTGCCCATACTCCCTGAATTCTCCATCTGCTCTTCAGTGCCAGGCTTGCCTCTGAAATGGTCTCTGGGCTGCATTCTGCCAGGCTCCTTGAGAGGCTGCTGTTTAAAAGCTCAAGTCTGTAGCGCAGCCAGGCTTCAGAGAAGAGGAGGGCCTCGTTCTCCTGAGGTACGAAGTGATGCATAGAGCGAGGGCATCCGCTCTTGGCCTTTGCTGCCTGTCATTACCTTGTTCAGAGTACTCAGCACTAATCGCACAATAAACACAAATGTACTCGGTGAGCTGAGCAGTGCAAAGCAATAAACTGGATGGGAAAATTAGATCATAGGCACGCTCTTGAAATTGAGGTGAGGGGTGCAGGTGGAGTGGATGAGAAGGCACTGAGATTAGCGCAGTGGTCCTGAGCTTGCGGCTGGAAGCAAGTATTGTTCTTTAAAGCAGGGCCACGGGCATATACTGCTCTCCTCCTTGACGCCATGGGCCTTTGGCATATCCTAGCTTCCTATTCTGGGTGAACTGGTAGAATGGACTTGGTAGGCAATTAATAAGCATATGCTGATTTTCACTGGGGAAAATGATTTGGTTCAATTATTCAGACATATATTGAATTTTTATCTTCTAGATGCTGTACGGGGCACTAGGAGGGAGAAGACAATCTGCTTGCTCGTCATGGAGGCTCTAGTCCAGAGGATAAAAGTGCCCTACTTTGATGTCAAATCTTGCTTGTCAACTTGGTACACCTGGAAAGAGGGACCCTCAGTTGAGGAGTTACCTTCATCAGATTGGCCCGTAGGCCGGTCTGTGGGGCATTTGGGCCTGATTGATAGGAAGGTCCAGCCCACTGTGGGCAGTTGGGTCTGTGTTTCATAAGAAAGCTGGCTGAATGTGAGTCTGGAAGGGAACCAAGAGGCGGTGTTCTTTTTTCCCCCATGGGTTTCGCTTCAGGTCTTGCCTCAAGGTCTCTACCTTGAGATTCTGCTCTGGTGTCTCTAGCTGACGGACTGTAGCCTGAAAAATGAAACAAGTCCTGTTTTCTCGCTAAGTTGTTTTGGTCCGTGTTTTGTCATAAGCAAACTAGCATAGATAAGGAAACAAACCAAAAGGGCAGCGCCCCCAAAGCTAAAAATGCACTGCTGTTCAATGAGAATGAAAAGGAAAAGGTGAGAAACTCGTACTGTAACGCCAAGAGAACAAGCGGGAAGTGCTGCGAGCACACACGCCCTCATCCCTTATTTATTGAGCATCTATGATACTCCAGGTGTTGTGCAAAGCCTTGAGAATAGACAGATGAAGAGTCCTTTTGGTTCGAAAAGAGCTTACATCTTGGAAGAAGAGACAAAAATAGCAAAGCTTTCAAGTCTGAGCACCTGTGATCGGCTGTATACCATGGTGGGCTGCAGTAGAACGCAGTCTTTAGTTTCCTTCTCCGTCGGACCACACGTGTCCGGTGATGGCCTGCCTTCCTGAGAGAAGTGTGTGCTTCCATGCCTCACCGATGTGGGACGCCACCACTCGCTCTGGCCACTTGAATGTGAGTGCATCCCCCCACTTGTCCTACAGGAGCTTCACAGTTGACGGTCTTTTCAAATGAGCCTCGTAAGAGGAGGGCTTCTGGTCAAGCTTGCCTCCTAAGCGGGAGAATGCACAGAACCCATGTCTGCAGCAGAGACCTGCTGTCTAACACTAACCTACAAACCGGCGACACGAACAACATGCTGCATTGCTTTGCTGTGATGTCTTCGTTTCCTTTCAATTGCTGTGACAGAACACCATGACCAAGGCAGCTGAGAAAAGAGAGCAGTTGATTTGGGGTTCACAGTTCCAGAGAGTTAGAGCACGTGGCTATCATGATGAGGAGCACGGCAGCCGGCAGGCTTGGGGCTGGAGGAGTAGCTGAGAGCTTACATCTTGGCTTGCAAACACTAGGCAGGGAGCGCTAACTGGGAATGGCCTGGACTTTCGAATTTCCAAAAACGTGACACACTTCCTCCAACAAGGCCACACCTCCTAATCCTACCCTCAAAATTCCACCAACGGGGAACAAAGAATTCAAGCATGTGAGCTCATACAGGCCATTCTCATTCAAACCACCACAAATATGTTACTGACATTTTATGTATTTGATAAACTTTACTGTAAAAAACTCACAAATAATAAACACAGCACACACCAAAATTAACCAGATTCAAACCCTATACAACTTAGTAAACTTATACACAGTTATATTTGACATTGGCTTTTTAAGGATTTATTTAATTTTGCTGGTGTATGAGTGTTTTCCTGCACCTATATATGTGTACCATACATATATCCCTTATGTCCACAGAGGCCATAAAAAGGTACCAAATTCTTTGGAAGTGGAGTCAAAGACGGTTGTGAACCATCATGTGAGGGCTGAGGACTAAACCCAGGTCCTTTGCAAGAACAGCGTGCACTTCACTTTTAATCCCTGAGCTATTTCTGTAGTCCCAAGTCACTGACAATTTGATTTTTGTTAAGAAATATAATAAAGTTAGTATAATAGAAACACAGAGAGAATATGATAAGCGAGTACTTGAGATGTTATAAAAAAGACAGTTTGAACAAATAGTTAGCAAAGACTATCTGGAAACGGGTGTGTATAAGTAATCTTGAGAAGAGGGGAGTTGGGAGAAGAAAGGGCAATAAAGAATTGGGATTTCTTCTTGTTCTCAACTAAGAGCACAGTGTGAATCCTGGGTTTAAGAGGGACGGGGGAAGAACAGTGAGTTTGATTAGATGCCCCTGTACCATCAAATAATGGCATTGCTAGGTTTCAGTCACATTAGTCCACCACTCGGGGGAAGGGGGAGATAAGGCTAGAGGTAGAGATCTGGGAGTTGTCTGGATAGAAATTGTAATTAAAACCTCGAGACTGGATTAGCTTGGAAGTTTACAGAACGAGCAGTAAACGCTGTTGCAAATGAGGTGCCAGGGCTGGAGAGATGGCTTGGATGGCCCTGTCTGCTCTTCCAGGGGACCTGGGATTAAGTTCCAGAATCCATGTGACACCTCACAAATATCTAACTCCAGTCACAGGGTCTGAGACCCTATTCTAGCCACTGCAGGTACCAAAGAAACATGTGGTGCTCAGATACACATCGGATAAAATGCCCAAACACATTAAAATAAATAAATCTTTATAGGTGAAGAAAGTGAGGTAGCAATAGTACACAAATGATCTAGTAGAGACCACAGCCATAAAATAGTATTCAAATTGAAAGTGAGGCCTCATAAGGACAGGAGGGGTTTATGGGTTGTCCTTTCTGAATTCAGCTGTGGAAGTGCTAACCTCCCATGACCCCAGCTGTGACCTTCCCTAGAGACAATCAGCACATATGTCATTAGTTAAGACAGTTGTATTGGAGTAGTGTGGGCAATAATTCAATTTGGATTTTTGTTGTTTTTTTAATGAAAGGAGAAACTTGGACATAGAAACATACAGAGAGAATGTCATATGAAGCCTGGAATAATTGTACCACAGTAAAACAAAAACAAGAAAACAAAAACAAAAAAAAACCCCATATACTCAAAGAACTAGGAGCCAAGAGTCCCCCAAAGGAGTATGGTCCTACTAACACATTGATTTGGGTCGTTGCCTTTAGAACAGTGACATGATGCATTCGAGGGTGTAAGCTAAAGGTCTGGGGGACTTAGTTACAGAAAGCTTGGAGAGTTAATACAAAGGGTGAGAATGGAATTTTGGAATTTTTTTTGAATGATCCACTTGAATGGCGGTAGAAAAGTTGTAACTAGTGAATGCAGAAATGGAGTTGGAGAAAAGAAGAGACACAGTGAAGGGCAGCTGTCTCTGAAGTAGGGAATGCAATACAAAGCTTTGGAGAAAGACAGCATAGGGACCAAAATTCTCACTGAGATTAGACAGGTAGAGCCTGGTTGAGTGACTCAAAGATCTTCTTAGACAAGCAAGAATGGTTTCTGGTAGTTTCATGTTAGTGCTCCCCTGGGACCTCTACCAGTATATCCCCTGTCCAAGGAGCACTGCTACCACTGTTTGGGATGCTGATTTGGACATATCTATCAGAAGAGTGTTTTACAGTAGTTAGCTCATTCAGTTATTTTCTATCACCTCTCAGTAGAATGTAAGATTCACAGGGGCAGCAAGTTCTTTCTGCTAAGTTTACTGGCCACTGAAGTTGCTCAATAAATATTCAATGGATGGATGATGGATGAATGGGTGGGTGGATAAACAAATGGTTGAACGGATGGGTGGGTTAGAGGTTGGGTGGATGGATGGTTGGATGGATGGATGGATGGATGGATGGATGGATGGACAGACAAATGGATGGTAAATGGGTGAAGACTTCTATTTGTTTCTTCAATGAAAGAAGAAGCAAATTTCTTTAATAAGGGGGGAAAACGAGCATTTCAGCAAGAATAAACACATAGTCACCCAATGTTAAAAGCCCAGAAGTTGTAGACCATGATTGTTTATGAGTTGTGATGTTCTTTAAAGATTGAGAGCAGCTCCTGTAGAGAAGAGGAGACAGTGCTGAAGAGATCTAGGGATAAGGTTTGTTTGTTTGTTTCCAGGTGAAGATACTGAAAATAAACGGGAAAAGAGTGTTTTGGGAACTTGGCAAAAAATATAGTTGACAAGTTAGACCATGGAATCGTGCCTGGCTAGGGAAATGAATATTTTAAAAAGGCACTGTGTATTGGGAAGGAGGAAGAAGCAGTCCTTAAAATAATGAAATAGAGAATTCTAGACACAGGACATGTCTCTTCTTAATGAGTAGAGGCTTGCCAGGAATGTTCTCTAGGAGAAGAGCTGAATGAGACAGGAGATGTGGGTTATTCCCATATGGGCACAGGTCTTATGGGATTGTTGTGGCAGGATGTCTGCATTTGAAATCTAGACTGATTTTGCATTTGGACTTTGAATCTTACTAGTGTGAGGGTGAATTATTCTCTCTGGGTTTCCAATTTCTCATTTTGAAAATAGGGATAATAATAACATCTTTCTCATGGAACATTTATGAGGATTGAAGGAGGTAAGATATGCAAATGAAACTACTATATTTAAGAAAATAAATTAGCTGGCATAGTGCACTGCATGTTGCCTGCACAGAGTAAATGTTCAATAAATATTGGTTTTCTGTTTTGTTATTTCTCTGCTCTTTTGCTCCCTTTAGGCTATAGGTTCACACCTAGACTGTAGGTGTAAGATGGTACAGAGGACATAAGAGATATTAGACTCACTGGGGAATTTTTTCAATACTACAGAAATTTCAATATTCCTCTGAAATTGATTGTTAGCCCTGCTAAGAATATCTGCAGGAGGTAATGGGGTGTCTTTGAAATTTTTAACTAGTTGAGTAATAAGTCTTGATTGATGTAGACGGCACTAGTGGTTGTTGGGAAAACACATAGATGCTAGGAGATGCTTGGGATGGGGACATGCTGGCGAAGAGAGCATGTGCAGAGATGTTTTTCATGGCAAGAGATTGGGAGAACAGACAGGTGTATTTGACTCATTTAATCCTCTGTATCTAAGGAAATGGGTAATAGGAAGCACAACATGGATCATTTATGATTTATATTTGGAAGACTGGCCACGATTCAGATCCAGACTCTCCTGTTTATTGGGTGTAAAGCCTAGAGTAATTACAGCATCTTTCAGTTTCATTTATCTGGTAGGCGAAATTGAGAGTGTGCCTTCCAGGGCTAGTATGAGGACAAATGAGATCATGTGTCCTGAGGGTCTCTGATGGAGGTCCGTTCTCCACAAACTAAGTGCTTATTAATGGCCGTCGTAGCCCTTGATTACTTTCATATCAGTTTCTGCCTTTCCTGCTTTTCTGTGGCCATGATAAAACACAATGACCAAGGCCAATACAATGGCTCTTCTTGCTCGTCAGCTTGATTACACCTGGGGTTAACAAAAACCCAAAGCATCAGGGCACACTAGTGAGGGATATTCTTGATTGGATCATTTGAGGCAGGAAGATCCACCCTAAATCTGAGTCACACCTTCCACTGGCAGCTTATGAAAAAGACAAGGAGGAAAGAGGCTTTGACTTTTAGTCTGTTTGTCCCTATTCTCGCTGTCAGGGTCATATATCCTGATGCCAAGGCACCCCTTCACTATGGTTAGAGTCTGCCTCTTTGCGATTCTGACATATAGTAAAGACACGCTGAGGCATCCAGCTTCATGGACTGAACAATTATTAGATTCTTGTACTTTTCATCAGAGAGAAAGCCATTGATGGACTATCTGAACCATAGCCACTCTAATGAATCATATACAAATACATACATATATATGTATATAATATGTATATATGATCAATCCTGACTAGTATGATAACTTATAAAACAACTTATAAATGAAAATATTTATTTAATTTAAGGCTTATAGTTTCAGAGGCTTAGCATCCTTGATGGTAGAACAAAGGCATGGTGGCAGGAACAGCTGAGAGCTTACATCTGGATTCCTAAGTAACAGAGAGAGAGAGAGAGAGAGAGAGAGAGAGAGAGAGAGAGAGAGAGCTAACAAAATGGCAGGAGTCTTTTAAAATTGCAAAGCCTGTCCTCAAAGACACACCTTTTACAAGAAAACCACAGAGCTGTTAATCCTTCCCCAAAAGTTCGACCAATTGGGGAGCAAGTACATGAGCCTGTAGGTGCCTTTTCCTTCAAGACACCGCAGTTTCCATGAGTGAAGAAATTTCAGAAACCATGGGCAGGTAGATGGATGATGTTGACTTCTGTTGATAAGGAGTAATGTCTAGCTACTGTATATTTAAGGGGGTGGGCTAATTTCTTTAGAGGGGCCAAAACAAGATGGGAGTGTGTTCACCTCTTCCCCTAATGATCAGAGGACAATAACAACGGAAGTGCCAGCATCCCCTATATGTGGCATCTGCCCCTGAATCTAAGAGAGCTACTCTAGTTCTTGTACCTTGTGCAGGTGTTTCTATTGCTAGAAGAGCATGGAAAGAAAGGAAAGCCAGACAGAATCACCCTGAGAGAGGGATGCTGTGTGAGGCAGCAGCAAATGCACACACACTGCAGGCAGGAAAATGCACAGCAAGGCTGCCTAGGCTTTCACTGGCAAAGCTAAGTCACCAGTGACCTGGTCCATGTAGTTGAATTACAGGAGCCCAAAAGTCCAGCTCCCAGGAAAGAACTCATCAGGGAAGTTTTAAGCAGACAAACAGGAGGCTCTCCGGCCACAGCGTCATTCCAGTTTGCCCACAACTGCCTTGTTTATCTTGGTAAAACATCACTGTGGTTAATGGTTATTTCCAGGTTTTACTTAAGAATTTCCTTCTTCAGGCTGCATCAGGGATTGCCAAGGAAACTCACTTCCTCCTCCCATCACAACAACAACAACAACACACATCCACATCCCCAAAACTGTCGAGATGTTAAAGCTGCTATCTTGAAAGGAGATGGGGATCAAGCAAGGAAAATACCCCTCCTGCATTCACTCAGTGTTCTTACCCACGGGTCACACGCCAGTGCGATGTTAGCTATTCAGGGTCCCAGGACAAATGGGACATGAACCCGGATTTCCAAATGTGCATAGCTAATCTAAAAAGGAAGACTAGTAAATGGATGATTGCAACAAAGAGTGGTAAGTGCTGACATGGGAAGGAACCCAGGATCTGGAGAGACGTGGTGGGGGCGGGGAACACAGCCAGCACTTCCTGTGGGGTCTGCATATAGTGGCCTAGCGGCCCTCCGCGAAGGACAGATACAAATGACTCGGGCAAAGGCTGATTTAGGAAGACATTATGCGTGCGGCAGGGAATCACCTAGAAAGCAGGAAAGGACACTTACATCAAGCAAAGGAAGTGCCCGGCTAGGGCAGAGCTGAGGGCAAGGACAGATTGCATGGCTGACATTTTAGAGGTAAACACACTGGCTGAATGAAAACCCCTTCAAATGTCTCCTTTATCATCCCTGCCCAGAATAGGACGAGCTGGTCGTTGTGAACCATTTGTGGATCCTAATACGATTCTGAGATGATAGCTCCTGTTGGAGGCTCCACCATTAACCAACGCCTGGTATTTCAGAGAGAGGGGATGATTTTAGTGGGAGTTGGCGACTGATCCAGAGCGCCTGACTCCACATTCCAGGCGCACCCAGCCAGGAAGCAGGGGGATTAAACACCAGAAAGTCTGAGCCCTCAAAATGTAAATGAAACTCTTATGAAACCATCCTGCTGCCCCCAGAAGTGTCCTGTGCTGGCTGCGTGTTTCTCTCAGGGCGAGCGGCTCCAGGGCCTGGGGAAGTCATCCCGTCAGAGACTACCTCAACATTTTCTGTGAATAATGAAGTTGTTAATAAAATGGCATATTGCCATGATCGAGTCCAATCAAAATCTTATCTGATTTTTACATTTACCAGGACGTAAATTGAGCGAGCCGCTCCTCCTGGAATTGGATCCTGGCCCAGTCCATTCCAGTCTCCTCTCGCTAGTGTTTCTGTCCTGGCTGTGTTATTAGCACCATCAGCAGGCACTAGAGAGAGAGCCACCTGCAGCGCATTCTTGGCTCCCTTCACAAAGAAGCTTTTTGGAAGGGGTCTCTTTTCTTCTCAGGTCAGTCTCTCCAGCAAGCGGCCATGCCTCAGGCTCCAGACGAAATGAGTGAGGAGGGGAAGGCTTGTCCTCCTGTCAGTCAGCCCACAGGCAATACGTTATTTGTTAGGAGGAAGACACCTGGCCTGCATTGAAGTGCATCCTTAGCGACTTCTCTTAGCGAGCTGAGGGCTGGGAGGGTAAGTATTAACAGGCAGGGTAACAAGGGAATCTCACCACCACTCCATCTTAAGCAGGCCTTGCTTGGAGACCGGATTGAGTGATATGCTGTGGGGGCAGAATTATTTTGCTGGACAGATTTCTCTGATGGTTTGTGAGCGAAAGGACACCACTGTCTCTAAGACCCTCTAGAGTTCGTTTTCTTATGAGGCAACTGAGCCTCTGTCTCTGGACGGTGTTAGGCATGGAGCAGCTCCTGGTCCTCTGCCGGTGGGCTCATTGGCAGTGATGAATACACCCCAGTTACCCACGCACTTCCCAACAAAACTGGGAGCTTCAGTGCTCTAGGAAGGATGAAGAACTCTATGGAACGAAGAAGTGAAGACTGGAGGCTTTTCCTTGCGGGCACTTAGGAAGAATTCATGGAGAGTCTCGATGCAGCCATTTCCTTTAACCAGATCCCTCATCAGTGAGACATGCATAGTTGAAGGACCGAAGCAAACACCTCCTCCATGGCGAGGGGGAGGGCTCTGTGCTGCCTGGTGTAGCCACCCAACTGGACATCTAGGGTGCGTTGTCTGGCAGCATCTCCTATGTCCACAGCATATTTTTTATCCTTATTGTTTCAAGTTAGCTACATCCTGGGATTTTGCTGCTTGTCTATGTAACAGGTGCCTGGCAGTCACTATGGAATGGTCAGTGTACAGTAGACATGCATGCTCTCACAGCCAGCTGGTCTAGAACACAGATCATTCCTCTCCAAATACAAGCCTTTCCGTGTGACAGGTCACAGCATCATCTTCGTAGATCTTGGCCGGTACTTTTGTAGAGAGAAAAAGAGTAAATCCCTGCAGCCTGCCAGGCACTGAACAACACTCTTTCTTGTGTATTAGCTCTTTCTAATCTTATCAAAATTAGATGGAATACAGTTGTTTCTTTCCACATTCCAGGTGAGGAATCCGGTTCAGAAACCCCAAAGCACGCCTGTTAGTACTTCGCCTTAGCTATAGTATATCTTGACTTAGCTATGGAGAACGAAACTCCATCAGAAATAACCTGAACCAATGTGACTCAAGGTGAGCTTATGAACTTCATTCCAAGGTGTCTGCTAGAGGTGATGGGAATTACAGAGAAACCATGGAGGAAGAGACCAACAGGAAGTGTTCTATTCAGGCAAGCTGCCTCCCAATGAGGTCAGGGTACTTGGGAGAACAAAACCAACAGACATGTCAAGCTCTAGTCAATTTGAAAACAGAGCCATCTCTCCAGATACATGTCAGCATTGGGAGGACAACTTCCAAATGGCTCTCTCTCAGAGTGCTCTGCTTTCCAAGGAGGACCTGGGAGAAAGAAGCCTTTGGGATAGACTCTCCCTCGGTCTATGGGAGGCACTGACTGTGTTCTGGAATGTGGACTGGTAAGTGGCCTGTGGGGAAAATGCCATGTTTGCCCTGGCTTACCAGGGCTTCACTGCTTAGAGAAACAGTGACTTGCTGAACTGCATAGAAGGGCTGGAAATGTGCGGTGTTTTCTCAGAGCAGCCAAGAAGACAGTCGGAGAGTTCCTTAGGCATAGGAAGGGCCTTACTCAGCAACTCCAAATAAGGCCCAAGGTGCCATTCACCCAGCATCTAGGTTTAGATAAGATTCATGCAGCTTGTTTTATGTACAGAACTAGCCTAGGCATTCCTCCAAGGGTCTGCTCATCTCTGGAGTCTCATCTCTGTTCTCAGTCATCTGTGTCACTTTATGGACAGTTGCCCGGCTTCTGCTAATCTGTCTCTTGCTTTACCTGCGTCTTTCCACATTTGCCCACCTCTGACATCTTCCGTCAGAAGGTAGAAGGTGGGCTCCTTTGCCTGGACCTCCCCTTTTGTCCTGGCCCTTGTTCTTCAGTTTGCCTTGTCTGCTTTTTTGCAAAAGCTCAGCAAAATCTCTCTTTTGTCCATTTCCTCTCTTTTCTCCTATTCATATCCTTCCCAATTGAGGCCTCAAAGAGTGCCTGTAGCATCTGTTACACACAGAACACATGCCAGCATCCCCCAACACCTGCTGCCTCTCCAACTAATCTCCTTTCTGAGGCTTGCCTGGACCAGACATCAGAGAGACACCATCCTCACCTTACAGATACATCTCTTTCATAAAGCGACTTCTCCGCATGAATCCAGTGCAGCAGATCCACAAGATCATTAAGCATGGCAGTTTCTTTGACTTTGCTATGTGGCCTTAGAGCAGGCATTTCCAGTGGAGGGTCCCTTGTTATTCTATTAAGTGATCCCGAGGCACCTTGCACACTGGAGAGCTCGGCCGGCAGAGGCAATGCTGGGATAGACACGGGCTCTCTCACGTTCAGTACCTTGACTAGGTGCTGAGAACAGCGTGTTGTCCTTCTGTGGGTTACACTCAAGTTAGAAGAGAGGCTTGCAGACACACTGATAAAGGATTTCTGACCTAGGACAGAATCTTCAGGGGAAGCGATATAGACGATTTCTATCTGTCCTACTCATGTGCCTTTGTACCTATGTTCATCTTTTCTTCTCCAATCCAATAGGCACCCAATCTTTCTGGAACAATCAGACAGCTTTTTGGGTTTCTGCTTCCTCTGTTGTCGTCACGCATCCCTGTTTTTTTTCTCTGCCCTGCCTTTCCCAGCAGTCAGGTGGTGCCTGCAGGAGGAATCAGAGAAGTGCATCTCCTCCTCTGTGCAAGGTGCTCAGCTCCGGGATGGGCATCCCGAAAAGTCAGGGATTGGGAGCAAGTGCAGAGGAGATTAAACAACACAAAAACTCAGTGTTTTTAATGACTCAAATAAAAGCACACTATTTTCTAATTTTTTTTTCTGGAAGCTTCTCAGTTTTATACAGATGTTTCAGATCATGTTGCCAAAAGAATAAATGTGTATGCTGGAGAGGATAAGGGGTCAGGGGAGCGCTCCTCCATTGCTGGTGGGAGTGCAAACTTGTACAGCCACTTTGGAAATCAGTATGGTGATATCTCAGAAAATTAGGAAACATCCTACCTCAAGACCCAGCAATACCACTTTTGGGTATTAGCCAAAAAAAAAAAAAAAAAAGCTCATTCATGCCACAAAGATATGTGCTCAACTATGTTCACAGCAGCATTATTTGTAATAGTCAGAACCTAGAAACAAACTAGATGCCCCTCAACTGAAGAATGGATAAAGAAAATGTGGTACATTTATACAATGGAGTACTACTCAGAAGTAAA
Source organism: Alexandromys fortis (assembly GCF_014885135.2). Taxonomy (NCBI): domain Eukaryota; kingdom Metazoa; phylum Chordata; class Mammalia; order Rodentia; family Cricetidae; genus Alexandromys; species Alexandromys fortis. The sequence goes on from NW_026067994.1 coordinate 1,946,257, forward strand.
AATAATGACATCTTGAAATTTGCAGGCAAATGGATGGAGCTATAAAAAAACCATACTGAGTGAGGTAACCCAGACCCAGAAAGACAAATATAATATGTACTCACTCATAAGTGGCTTTTAGACATAAAGCAAAGAAAAACCAGTCTATAATTCACAACCCCAGAGAACCTAGACAACAAAGAGGACCTTAAGAGAGGCATACAAGGATCTACATAGGAAGGAGAAAAAGACAAGGTCTCCTGAGTAAATTGGGAGAACGGGGTTTGTGGGAGATGGTAGAAAAGGAGAGGGGAGGGGTGGGAAGTGGAGAAAAATGTATAGCAAAATAAAAAAAGAAAGGAAAAAAAAACACCATTTCAACACTATCCATCATCAATTCATGCTCAATAAATACGTGAATGCTTGCCTACAATATAGGGAATATTATATTTACTGTTCCTTGAAACTTGTTCAAATAATAGTATGACTTGGAGATCCTTTGCTAGGAAACCTGTCTTTTACCCTGACACACATAGCCATGTCTCATTCTTTTCAATACTGAGTCATGTTGGAGAGAATGGAAAAACAAAAGCATACTTCAGGCTACCCCTTCTTGGTGACACCTAGACACTAGCCCTTGTACTCAAGGGCTATAGACAATGCTGTAGCAAATCTATTTGTAGGTAGTGCCTGGTATCCCTGCATATTTTGTTAAAGTAGAGGACCCCCAAAGTAGAATTGCTGACTGCAAGGAAATGCGCAGTTCACAGGTTGGTTCCTCTTTCTGTCTTTTAAACATTTTCGCTATTATCAGTACTTTATAAACATTGCCAGTCTATAACAATAAAAATTTCCATTTACTGAATATTCAGTACTTCTGTCTGTAAGCTCGAGCATCTTCTGATATGTGTATATATTTGTTGGCTTGGTTTTCCTTTCTATGCTATATGCCATTGTTGCCCCCCCTTTTTTTATTAAAAATTTCTGCCCCCTCCCCACCTCCGCCTCCCATTTCCCTCCCCCTCCGCTCCCCTCCGCCTGCCTCTCCAGCCCAAAGAACAGTCAGAGTTCCCTGCCCTGTTGGAAGTCCAAGGTCCTCCCCCCTCCATCCAGGTTTAGGAAGGTGAGCATCCAAACAGCCTAGGCTCCCACAAAGCCAGTACATGCAGTAGGATCAAAACCCAGTGCCCATTGTCCTTGGCTTCTCAGCAGCCCTTATTGTCTGCCTATTAAGTTACTGACTGGCCTGAAGGTACATGGCCCAATCTTTGTCAGGAATGCTCTTCTTTGTCAAGAATTCCTAGGCCCAAGGTCATGTCCATCTTATAGCTGGTTATATTCTGCAGCTAAAAAGAAGTTTTGGCCATTTCAGTCCCACTCAGAACAACTCTGAGCGCTGCTGAACCCTGGAACTCACTGTGGAGTCAGTGTGGCTACTGTTGGTCTACTGTATAGCCTTCCCACTGGCCAACCTCACCTCTTTTTCCCCTTGGACCGAATGCAAATGGTCTAATAAGCACCTCATCTCAGAGTTGGATTCTCAGAGGACCAGCCCCCAGGAGGCTGCTGTCTTTATAGTTTCTGGTCATAGGTGTCATGTGTCATGAGTTCTAACGGCAGACACGAAAAGTTCCTCATCATTATCAGATTTTCCCTGTAGGTACCAGAAGCGATCTCAGACCCAACAGTCATCACCCCCTTCCGTGGGTTAGGGCCACGGTCCTGAACTGCGCAGGGTGCAGCCAGTTTCTCAGTCTTCTCTGTCCACGCTGGCACTTCCAGATGTGCTGCTGTGATCCTCAGGTTAAGGACAAATCATTTCTTGCTCCATCCAAGGATAGTATACTTGTCTTGTTGAACTTGGGTATTCTGGGATACCTGTACAAGGATCTGTGAGACGACACTAAGCCGGGTGGCGGCAACCACAAGGGGTTGTCATCTGTCTGCTCTCCCACACACTGCTACCATTAGAGGAGGAGAATTTGGGGTCTTGTTCCTTCCTGGCTCTGCCGAAGAAAGGGAAATGCCAGGTTCTTTGTTTCCCAGTTTTCTGTTACTAGTACATAATACCTCCCCCCCCACATATATATGCATGCATGCACACACATAAACACACATGTACACCATACATACCACACATCATATACACACACCATACACACCACACATCTTACACACATACCACACGCACACTATACATACTACACCTCACACACACACACAAGCATGCACTACGCACATGGATACACACATACACCATACACAACACACATCATACACACACACACCACATGCACACTATACATACCACACCTCACACACACACATGCATGCACATGCAAGCACGCACATGGACACACACATACACCATACATACCAAACATCATACACACACACACCACGCACACATCTTACACACACACCACACGCACACTATACATACCACACCTCACACACACATGTATGAACATGTATGAACGCACATGGACACACACATACACCATACATACCAAACATCATACACACACACCACACACATATCTTACACACACCACACACACACACCACATGCACATATATCACACACACACACCACAAACACATATCACATGCACACCACACATTATACATACACTCACACCATATACACAACACACACACACACACACACACTTGTATCCCTCTCTCTCTTTCTACGTCTCTCCCATGTAAAGTCAAGCTCAACCTTAAGTAAGAAAGCTATTCCTGTGCAGCCCCCACGCCCCTAGTTTCTCCCCTTTACTTCCCTTTCCCCTGCTCTTTCCCAAGTCAATAGAATCCAGACTGAGAATCGAGACAATCAAGTTTTAAGATCGAGACTGCTGCAACACAATTTCCCAATGGTTTTTTCCTGTGCTACATCCTAGGCTTCTGAAATTCAAAACCTGAGACCTGACTCTTTTGTTCTCCGCGTTGTGCTGTGTCATCTGTCCTCTGAGGCAGTGAACACAGAATACCCTTGCCGCTGCCAGAGGGATGCTGGGGACAGGGGTGGCTATAAAAGAAAGTGAGGGGGAAATCAGTCACTACATCAAAATATTATTCACGGCACCAGTGGCTGTTGCTTTCACTTGTCTTTTAACTTTGTTTATGGAGTCTTTTGTCAGGCAGACATTTATAATTTTTGTACAGCAAAACCTGTCAATCTTTTCCTTTCTAAATTCTAGGTTTTGTATCTTACTCAGGAAAGCCTCCTAATATATAAATTAAAAATATAGTCTCTGATATTGCCATCTCCTTAAAACTTTAATCTTTACTAAATATTCTTCAACCCCATTTTGAATTAAATTTTTGATTAATATCAAGAAAAGAACTGGGCGGTGGTGGCATACCCCTTTAATCCCAGCAAACTCAGGAGGCAGAAACAGGCAGATCTCTGTGAATTCTAGGCCATCTGGTCTGTAAAGTGAGTTCTAGGTCAGGCATCAAAGCTACAGAGAAATTGTCCCAACATCCTCCTATCAATAGTAATAATAATAATAATAAACAATAGTAATCACCAAGAAAAGAAGACCCCACTTCCCTCCTTCATTCTCTCTCCCTTCCTGCCCCCCCATAGCTCTTTTGTCACAGTCCCTCCTCCACATTTGAATAGTTAGCATTTTTTATGATGCAACTCATTTAATAATCAATTAGCCTCCCCACTGATTTAAAATATCATTTTTCTTATAAACTAAATTCTTACGGGCACATTTCAAACTCTACTGCAGAGTACTCCTGACCAGGGGCATGGTTCATGCTTTTGTATCTACACACACATGTATTGGCTTTCAAAGCCTTTCCATTCCTGTATACATTTTAGGAAGATGAATAATTCTATACCCCATGGACAATATGGTCTCAGATAACATGATCCTTAAGTTCAGGCACACTCTTTCCTTTTCAGCCCACTAAAAATAAACTCAAGGCAATTCCAACCTGGAAGTTTTGAAAAATGGACTTTTTAAAAAATGACTATTCTAGGCTCCTAAGAGATTTTAAAAATAGTTTGGTCACATGCGATTTTATATATGGTGGGAACCACTGTATCTTTTCAACACAGGGAGAAGTGCATGGCAAAGCGTGTCCAGCAGTGATTCTCCTCAGCTCCTGTCTATAGAGTCGATATTGGCATTCCATAGTTCTTTTTAAAACCTTCTGTTTAATCTAGATTTGGGGAAGTATTTCTTTAAACTGACACCTGGCATTTTGTCAATATTTATATTGAATGCATGTTTTCTGGTATCAAACATCCTAAGATGGTTCTTTTATCATATTTGTTTGAGTTTTATTTATTTCATTTGTCTTCTCCAACACATAGATTTTACTATTATTGGTCAAGTTGGCTGTTTTTAGTGTTACTCCTATTAGGTCTTTTTCCCTGAGGCCACGCATTGCTAATCCTTTCAGGTTTCCCTTATAATCAATGCTGGTCGTTCGCTGTGCGTCTGGCTAATGAGAAGGACTGAGCTTTCTCTGGGAAAACAGCTTTGCAGATGAAATGGGACAGATAAAGGCTGCTGCATCCTTCCCTCTTTTTCTTCTTTTTTTCAGGAAATATGAATGCAAAACCTACCGGTGTCTTGAGGTAGGTAAAGATAGAAGGACAAAAACTGTTGGTCCAGATCTTGCTCTGGACCAATGAATTAATGCCAATATCTGCTTAGTGGACTTCTCAGAGACAAACAACTGCTGGTTCTTTTGCTTAAAGAAATGTATATTGTTGTTCCTATTTGTCGAATGTTGTAACAGTAATGCCTACGGAATTTATTTCTAATACTTCCTGTTGTTTAATAATAGCAATTGAGACTGTAATTTACTTTGGCTACATCCCACAGGATTTAATACATAGTATTCTCATTCTTTTACATATATCTAGAATTTCATTAGAATTCTTTTCTTTTAAACTTGGACTTTTTCCTTTTTTTCATTTATCCAGGAAATAATTTCTCTTTATCTTCTTGTTAATTTCTTTCTTTCTTTCTTTCCTTCCTTTCTTTCTTCCTTCCTTCCTTCTTTCTTTTTCTTCTTCCCTCCCTTCTCCCTCCCTCCCTCCCTCCCTCCCTCCCTCCTTCCCTCCCTCCCTGTCTCCCTCCCTCCCTCCTTCCCTACTTCCCTCCCTTCCTCTCTCCCCCTACCTCTCTCTTACATAGGATCTCCAGGCCAGGCTGGCCTGCACTCATGTTGTATGTAGCTGATGATTACCTTGAACTTCTGATCATCTTGCCAGTGTTGAGGTTACAGGTGTGTATTCTCATTTCCTGTTCACTAGAAGCTGAAAACCAACCATTGTGCATGTGAGGCAAGTACTCTACAAATAAGCTACCACCCCTGCTTTTCAGGTTAATGTATAAGAGAATTAATGTTACATTAACTGAGAATTGATCCTTATTGCACTTATTCTGAAAGAATATTGAGATCTTTTGAACTGTAGACAGCTAATTGTGACAAGTTCATTGTTTTGAAGGGATGCACATTTATTCTTAATTTGCCTGTTTCAAGGTTCTGTCGTTCTACATTCATCTATGGATGGAATATGGATGGAATAATACAACTGTCAATCTCCATATCCATCTACTGTACCTAGTTTATAATTTTCACAATGCTTTTGTTAATACAACCTTTATGTATGGTTTCCCTGGCTGTGTTGTTTATCTTTAGAGGTACATCACTGCTATTTTACTCTTAACTGCTTGCTTTTTCTCTAGAACATTTCCTTTTGGTAAGGACGCAACATCCTACTTTGATTTCCACTTCCCGATTCACCTCCCGCTGTCGTACTTCCATCAGGATGCCTGGTCTCTGCATGGCAGACATACGATACTCGAGTTGAGATATAAAATTTGATTTGTTTTTATAGATCCATGGCATCGATAGTATTTAAGCTAAACTCTGCCTCGCACTGGTGACTTTCTGCTCAATTACCATTTTACCATGTAAAGCTTCTTCTCTGGGAGATGCCTCCCCATCTGCTTGACGGTTTCCAGAAGAATTGTGTTCAGTAGAACTGCGCTGTGCTTCTCGCGGTCTGTTGAAAACGATGCTGCAGTACAGCACCTTGATCTGGGGTTCCTCGGAATCCACTTTCTCCCTGCCACATGGCTTTGCTTCAGTTTTGGAGTGCTCTTTTTTTTTTTTTTTTTTTTACGAAAACTCTCTTTTGGGCCCCCTAACCAGTTTTTCTGCCTCTGAGATAGGAAGTGGCATGAGAAGTCACAACAAAGGACAAAAAAGAAAGCAAGGAAGAGGGAAGGGAAGAAAGAAGAAGGGAAGAAAGAAGAAAACAAAAAAAAAAAAAATTAAAAAAAGGAAAGTTTGCCCTAACCCCTTGGGATCTCATGTTCCTTGCTTCTGTTTGTAACCATATATTTATAACTGTTAGCCAGTGTCCCACTTGAGCCATGAGTAACTTTAGGAGGAAGAGTTACAAACAGTTGCATCAATAGCATTCAAAGTATCTGTCTCAATGTACAAGCTGGGTAAGCGCTGGACCGCTAATCCAAGACTGGCGATGCAGAGTTGCGGGATGTTTTAGTGCTGATTTCACACTGACACAGACCATACTCCAAAACCTGAAACAGTGAACTCAGCTGTATCGCAATAAAGGCTTGGAAAGCTTTGGCTTGTAAACATGTCCTTAGGTCTCTCTTACTTAACATGAAGATACAATACAGTTCTGTACTCTAGTTAGAGGAAACAAAAGTATCAGTTATTTTGTAGGTGACCAATACTCTTAGAAAGTAAAGGCAGCATCGAGAATCTGTGATGGCAGTGTGAAGGCTAAAGGTCACACCTCAGGAGTTCCCTTCTTGGTTATACTAGGGATCCTTCTCTTTGTTGCTGTTCCTTTGCCCCATGTGTAGCATGTAAGTTAGGCGTGCTGCAATAATAAACATACACAGGAAAGTACTGTTTGTATTTTCATACAAAATTTGTATTATATTCTACTAATAATTCTGGGCTAAATTGCTGTTGTAAATGTGGAATACACATTTGGAAGAAAATGGGGAGGTGTGTGTGTGTGTGTGTGTGTGTGTGTGTGTGCAAATGTTATCTTTGGGAGTCACAGCTCCTTGCCCCATGTAAGTGCTTTACTTGTGCAGTGACATTTCTATGAACATTTCATTTCTAATAAGAGCAAGCACAAACACACGCCTTAAAGAATATACTTTCCCCCACGGCAGCCTTTGGAACTGCATGACAGAATTTTTGGGTTGCTGTAGAAGGCACGAACTCTGTCTGGCCGTGTGTACATGGGTCTGCTAGCAGGATCAGGAAGGGCCTCCTCTTCCAACAGACTTCCTTTCTGAAAAGAATGCCTGGGAAGCCAGCACAACATTTGCAATCAATCGCTCGGTGGTCAATTTTAACGTATTTTGATATCTTTTCAATATGTACCACCTCCGGAAGCTTTTGTGGACTAGCTTTAATAAAGCTAAAGTGAAGGCTGCTTCATCAGCTTTGAAACCAACAGCCAGACCTTAACACAAAGCTGGAGAGATAACAAGAAAAGACATCCAAATTAGAGCCAGTAAAAACATAAAAGTGTAACAAAAATATCAGTCTTTCATTTTTCTTTCAAAAAGACTTCTTCCCCAAATTATCGTATTTCTCAACATAACGGGAAAAAACAATGTTCCCCTAGTAGGTGACCCAACGTATACTCGGAGCCTGCTGGGAGCCAGCAGCTTTATCCAGGTGCTGTGTGTAATTCTGCCAGGCTGTTTCTCCTCCCCTAGTCTGCTAATGGGGCATATGAGGCTCAGACAGCTTAAGCATCCTGTAAATAAAACGTGTCTTTAAGTGGGAACCTAAAGCAAATGAGACTGTCTCTGCTTCACCTCCATGGCTACACTAGCTACGTTGCCTCTGGGCTTCTAGTCTATCTTGATAGAGATTTTCCTTCTATAAGATGTTATTTTTATTAATGTTTTTTATCATTGCCATTCTTTTATCTGAGTGTAATTTTATTCTCACCCTATGGTAGGTAATGAGGACCAATCTGTGCAATGGGACGAAGGCAACACGTTAGGTCAGCTGGGTTCTGAGTCCACACCCACTGCTGCCTCATCTTTTTAGGCTGGAGACTGATCTTCACTGAAAGTAAGGAAATCCGAGCGCTATTTTTAGCCCTGCCAGTTTTTAAAGATAACTCCAGATCCAGCATTCTATCATCTTCTGTATCTAAGTCTCCCTTCCTAAAACAAAAGTGACAAGAGCAAGTGTTGCTGAACAAATAATTTTGAGAAGATTATGAAATAAAACATGCAAATGTGCTTCCAAAATGAAGCACATGCTTCTGGGGCAGCTTGGTCTGTAAATGATGGTCACGGGATGCCGTGTTGTCCATGGACCTCAATAGTCTCTTGTTGAATGTTCTAGTCTTTGGTCCAGCTACCTTCTTTACCTGAAGCCATTGCAGAGTAGTGGGAGGACCTGGAAGAGGAAAGATGGACAGCAATTCTTTGTGAGATAAAGTGTAGAGGACATGGGTGGGTGGTTCCAAGCTCTCAGAAATGTGCCAGGCAACTGCCTTTCTCTTTCCTCACTGGGCATAAATCAAAAGCACCAGCTTTCTAGACTGCCAACTCAACACCTTTTATAGGCACTTAATTCACTCTGAAATTAAAAATATATACATTCCCTTAGTAGGAATTATCGTTATTCTTCAGTATGACAGAATGATTTGATTTTAAACCCTTATATGTCTTTTCTATATCCTACTGGGGGTGAGAATCCATCAGATGTCTGTGATGAATAGCTATTGCTGCCTTAGAGGCAGCTCCCACACGGACTCCATGGATATCCTCCTTCAGGGACCTCATCCCTATGCCCTTCGTAGGGCAACACTTGAATAAGTCCATGTATTATAAGAGTATCATTCCATGCCCACCAACTAGCTAACCACCTGTCCATCCTGGAAAGCCAGTCATCGGAATCTAGAAGGAGGCTGACATTCATACTGTTGGTAATTCAAGTCTCCATTCTTGCCTTTTGCCTTCTCCACTCCTTTCTTCCACTCCATGCATTTACTCCCATTCTGGAGTCTCGGGGTCCTTACAGTCTTACTATTTCTTCTTGTGACCAAGCCTATCTAAAGGAGCAGAAACCACATAACCTAAGTCATCCATCATAGACATATATGTCTATAGTATGGAATATGTCCAGAATTTCCAGGTGTAGTTATATATTTTTTTTTAAAAAAATGTAAAACTTGTAGTAGGAATAATACAAATTTGGATAAATAAATCAGAATGGGTTTCTTGAGACCAGACATACTTTGAACCAAGGCAACTAGACATTCTGAAATATAAGAAAGAACATTGGACAAGGGGTGAGATGTATTGACTCCATTCCCAGCTCCCAATTCTGCTGTGGACACCACAACTCCCTGCAGAATGTCAACATGAGATGCTGACAGAAGGGTTCTCAAGCCCTGCTAGCCTCAGAGCCTACCCCTGGATTCATGTGGTAGAGCTCAATGGGTTCTAGACAGCATGGGGACCATATGAGGCCAAACAATTGAGACATTTATAAAACTCTAGCCTGATCAAAAGTCTTCCTCCTCATAAATCTCAAAATAGATTGGCAAATGGAGAGAAATGATGCAAATCCTACGGTGGTTCTTTATTTTTGGTCACTGAGTCTTCAGCTCTAGTGTACAAAGTTGGTCTTTCTCAAGCACCACAAGGATCATTCTACCCTGCTTCGTGTCTAATCTTGACAGGCCTTGACTGTCCTGTGCTCTGATCCTGCTGCCCCTGAAGAAAAGATGGTTGTGCCCACATACATGAAGTCATCCATGTGTGTGACCTGCTATGAGCTGAGTTGCCAATAGGACTGAACCTCCATTGCATAAAGTAGCCAGTCTGACTCTGGGAAGTGCAGTGTGGATAACATCCCAAAACTAGAGGGCCAGGAAAGACTTCTCTGGAGAGTGGCCTGATCTCTATGCATGCAAGTGTGTGTGTGTGTGTGTGTGTGTGTGTGTGTGTGTGTGTGTGTGTAGGGATACAAGTATTCTACCACTGAGCAATAGCCCCAGGTTTATTTGAAATTTTGTATTTTGAGATGGAGTCACTCAACTTGAATCTGTGAACCCCTGCCTCAGCTTTCTGAGTAGCTGAAATTACAGGTGTACTCCCAGACTGGTGCTGTATGTTGAACCTCCAAAAATACCAGTTGTTGTTTCTTTCTTCCCCTTACTCAGAATCAATGGTAATTATGCTTTCAAATCAGTTCCAATATTCTAACAGTCAGGATCTGCTACTCCAGGCCCTGTCTACTTACACTCTCAGAACCCTTGAACGCCAAGACCTGGACTCACGAGGCTGAGTCACACTGACTCCCACTCAGTCAAGGGCTCACTTCCAGTCCTTAGTCATTGTTAATCCTCACTCAGAATAAGGGACCACTTTCTTTTATGCAGATAGAACAATGTTTTGACCTACTGGGCTACCCTTATCTTCCTCCTCTGTTTGTTTGTTTTTGAAGTTTTATTTAAAGTAGACCCAGGTGTGAGAACAAGATGCAGTTGTTAGGTGTTGAGAAGTCCTGATGGTGTTTTTATGTCTATATGCAATCATGGACCTTAGTGTTGGCAGAGGTTTCTGTCCCTCCCAGTCCTGCAGCCATTCAGTCCCAAAGAAACACACAGAAGCCTACATTAATTATAAACTGGTTGGCCTATTAGCTCAGGCTTCTTATTAACTCACTCTTGCATCTTAAATTAAGCTATAAGGAAAAGGAGCCAGACTCCACCTAACCTGAACAAATGGAAAGAGATGCTCTAGTGAGGGGACATCTGGCTTCAAATGTCCCTTGTCTTACTGTTGACAGCATTCATGCCCTTTGATTCTACTTTGCTTTTGTTGGTTTCATTTTTTTTAGCAGAGCCTCCCCAAGTGTTAGAAAGGTATCCCCCACATGTCAGCAAAGATACCCCTGAAAAAAATGCCTTTCCCCCAAAACTCCTAGAAAATGCTCAGGGAAGAAACTGATTTGTTGTGCTCACTTACACACTTCGAGTGTGGCAGCTCCCATCAGGACCACAAGGAACTACAGCTCAGTGTGCTGAACATCAAAAATCCACTGCCAAGTTTTCCGCAGCACCCAGAGACAATGTGGCAACAAGTACCCTGAGGATGGGACATCTGGCTGTGCAGTTTTACTCAGTGTTCCCTAAGCTGCACAGTTTAGTGCTTCCTTGCAAGCTGATTTTAAAGACAAGGAGCCAATGCGTGCGCTAGGATATTCATTTTGAAGAGTGAATCCAGCACAACTTGGAGACACTGGGGCAGAGGTCAGATTGTCCTTGAAGAATAGTCTGAAAGGAGACAGCATAAAAGCCCTGAGCCCCTGAGGGACACAAGACAGAGTCCCACAGGGACATAACCAGTGCCCGCTCTTCTGCTCTTCTGACTTTAAACCTTGCAAATTCCCATTATTCTTTTGAGTTGTTGGTGATAATTTCTAAAAATTATGACCAAATAGCCATGTCTATAATTTATAAGCTCCTTTTGGTTATGGGGAGATGGCTCAGTTGGTAAAGTGATTTCCTTGCAAACAAAGGGACCTCAGTTTAACTCACTGAACCCATGTGAAAAACAAGCATATAAACAAAAAGTTGGGCATGATGTCACTCACTTGTCATCCAGAGCAGGGGAGGCAGAGTCATGGACCAGCTACCTTAACCCACTTGACAAGTACCGGACAAATGGTTGAGCTATCTCAAAAAGCAACATGGATGGCAGGAAATAAAAAAACATGGTTGTCTTCTGGCCTACACACACACACACACATAACACACACTCAAAGTCTCTCTAGGACATGGACTTTGAACTGAAATTTCTGGGCTAGGAATTACATTTTCGTTTTCATATCAGTGTAGAAGAATTATCAATGCATCAGGCAATCTGCTAACTATGAAATTCTCAAAGCAGAGCTACCATCATTCAGGTGTGATATGTCCCTAAACCCATTCTCTCGGCTTTACAGCGACCTCATATGATGGCCTGACCTAAAGTGGCCATGCCCCCTGCCACTTTCCAGGGCAGTCCTTGGAGCAGGCAAGAGACTGCCTGCTTTCTGTCATAGCCTTCCTTGCCTTCCCTGAAGTGCAGTCACCAGTCAGCTGCACCAGGCTCCCCTGAGGCATGCAGAGGGCAGGCTGGCTCCTGCTCCCCACAGCGGGGCTCATGCAAGCATCTGAGAATGTAAGATCACCCACTGCCCAGAGCTGCAGCAGAGGCAGGCCACAGCAGGTGGACAGCAGAGCAGAGCCGCAGCTTTTGTTAAGTCCTCAACATTATTTCTGCGCAGCTCTTTAGATTTAAGCTCCTGCCGTTCTTTCCATAATGGCTGAGAGAAATAAAAACACCGCCTGCACACTCCTTCCTGCCTCCCTCACAGACTGCACACCTTCCTTTCCTCCTTCTCTGTGTGGTTTTCCAATTCAGGGCTAGGGGCTGGCCCACCACTCTCGTGGGCTATTGTTCACCTCTCTCCTGGGCTGGAGGCTGCTCTCAGGGTTCAGCTGCAATTTGGACAGCAGGGCAGCCGGGTCTCACCGTGACCTTCCTGGACTTATTGTCTGCCATGGCCTAAGGTGACAGGTGTGCATGGGGGCAGTTTGCAGAGAATCAATCCCTATTTGTCGTAGCTCATCACACACTGGGCGGAATCTTAAGCTACCGGATGATGAAAGGTTTAAGGAGCACAGTGCTGGCTGCCCTCTCCTTGGAAGTAAAAGACCTCATCTGTTTCCGCTTCTTGGTACCCGAGGCCCCTTCCTTCTTCGTTATCTGCGAACAGCAAAAATCTTCCCCATAGTAAAGTTCCCTTAACTTTAAAGGATTGCAAGTGGGTGCGAACACCGTCCTGCCTACAATGTAACGTCCCTTTCTTGGCATCGATTTTTGGCTTTGGGCCACTCGTCCACCTTCCTCTATAGGGGAGCTGGCTCATGGCATGGAGCACAAAAGATGCATGATAAAAAAAAATGTGGTGACCCCAAGGTTCAACGTGCATCCTGCAGCCCTGATGAGGAGCGCTTGAGGCTCCGACACAGACAGGAAGTCTGATTGTGCTGTAAGGAACTGAGACTTCCAAGAGTCCCCTTCCAATCACAATGTCCCTCAATCAGAGGTTCATCAGTCCGTGCCTCGCTTCTCTTCACAGGAAATCCCTAACACAGGCACAGGCCACCCCTTAAATGACAGGGTCGGGTGGCTCGCTGTTTGAGGCCGGACGTCCTGATAGATCTGAGACTCAAATGGAGGGATAATGGGGTGGAGGGTTGCAGATTCTATCCACATGACTGCTCTCAGTGAATCCTGAGGCTGGTGGGATGAAATTCTCCCTAAAGTATACCACGATCCTCTCTGCCAATGATAACCACAAAAAATGAGCCACCAATTGACCTCAGGATTCTGTTTGCTGGTGACCTGGGGTGGGGGATGGCACTCCTCAAAACAAAGGAAAAGAGAAGGTACCCTTTCTCAGTGAGGTTATCTATGTGCTTTCCCCAAAAGTGAAAGTCACTGGATGGGATAGATTCATGGTCAGAAAGAGCGAGCACGTTTTGGACACTGGGGTTTGGCAGCAAGTAGTTCCCACCTTAGCTGGACTGGGCATCCCTTAGGAATACGTTTTGACTCAGGGAAAGGGTAGCCCCATTCTGAAGCTGCTATCTCAGGGAGACTCAATTCCCAGACCCTGATTGCTTCCTCCACTGATATGTGCTAGACCACATCAGCCTCAATTTGGTTAAAATAGCAAAATAAATGGAAATGACTCGGTGGCTATGAGATGTGGCTATGGCTGGATGGAGGAGTAATTACTCTTGTTGTAGATAGCAGATGTGGAGTTGGGATATCTCCAAAGGAGTCCCACAGCCTCTGGGGCAGAGCTGGGATGTGGACCTAGAGAGACACAACCCGAGGCCTTGTGTGCAGATGATTGCCACTCTCCTAAACGGTTCTAATGCCCACCTGCATTCAAAACACCTGCCCTGATGGCCACAGACAAGTGTAACTCTCACCCCTCATTAAGAGAAGTCTTGGCAGCAGATGGAAACCACCCCAGAAATCCACAACTGGTTAAAATGCAGGGAACAACTGACTATGGAAGGCCCAACCACAACTGATAAACCTACGACACAACCCCCACACCTAAGGCTTAAGGAACACTGTGGAAAGGCAGACGGAAAGACTGTAAGAGTCATAAAAATCCAGATGCCTGCAGTGATACAGTGTTTCTACACATGACAGGGAGCTGCATCAATAAATATTCTTAGCAACATGGCCACCGGCCACCTAAATGAGACCAGAACAATAAAAACACCAGTTCATGCATTGTCTCTAATCTCATAGGATACCGCCCTAGATGAAGAACTACAGACAATAATAATAGCTTGCCTTTCTTAAGGATGAACCCCTAATAGGTTATCCAATCTAAATGGTCAAAACTAAGCACATACAGATGAGCAAATGGGCCCAGATATAAATATATATGTATGTACTTACATATATATATGTATTATATATGTAGCAATAATAAGTATAATTATGTATGCATATGTATGTAACAACAACAATAATATGGAAGAGATGAATTTAAGAGGGAGTGGTGGGCATGTGATAATGCAGGAGTTTTAAGGGAGAGAGGACAGCGTGGAAATAATGGAAATACAGTTCTCATGTATGAAGCTCTTTTAAAATTAAGGAAAAAAAAGTGCTGCATGGATGACAATGGGTGCGTGTTCAGCTTGCCTTCTCTGTGTTATCTGACAGTTATACCACCCACCTGTTCTCAGAAAAGTATCGCCTAGGATCACGTATAGGCCAAGGTTTAATTTTATTTCAGGTTTTAAAAAAATATCACTGTGCCCATTCCCTAAGGTGGGATGACATGCTCAGCCTTAGTGCAGGGGGGAGGGGTTTGGTGCCGCCCCAACTTAATGTGCCAAACTTTGTTGACTTCCCATGGGAGCCCTTACCCATTGGAGGAGTGAATGGGTGGGTGGGGGGAGGTGAAGGGGACAGGAGTGGGGAGGGAGACCTGTGGTTGGAATGTAAAATAAAATTTTAAAAATAATTCATTAAAACAATTTATTGCATCACAGCAGGGTGTGAGGGCAGATCTCGGGCAGGTTCTTTCTCACTTCCAATGCTAACTTTTAACATAATGTCACCTGCGGACAGTAGCCTTCCCCGCGCTATGGAGCCACTCTTTCTGAGTCCCCCTCAAGGCCAATCCTGACTCTCAGCTTCTCCAAAGAATGCCAGAAAGCTATCCTGGAGGACGGCCACTTGCCAGGTGCTGGCATAGAATCAATTACAGGGCCAACCACTGGCAATTTGATTAAGACTTAAAGCAGTATACGGTGTTTTGTATATTCTCTATCCTGATATAGTCGGGTTGTTTTGCATGGATTAATTCATACTTTCACTGTTTTTAAAACAGCAGGAAAAGTCTCTAATACCCTTTTGTGTTCCTCACAGAACTTAGCCTAGAATAACATTTTTGAAGTTGATCTAACCCACAAAATTATTAAATTCAAACCCTGACTCTATTTGTTAAGAGTTGTGTAGCTGTGGGCAAGTGTTTTCTGGACCTCCATGTCCTCATCTATAAAATGGGCAGAGTAATAATAATGAGGCACTGTTCACAGGCCACGAGGGTTTAACGAGAAAACAAAAGAGAAGACAGCATATGGTTACACCCGGCACATAACAGACGCTCGACGAACACTGGCTGTGATGGCTTCATTCTTACTCTGGCTGTGTGTGTGGGAGCACAGAAAAAAAATCAGGTTAGTGTGGATCTGTGCATTTCGACGGCGGACATCTACAGATGTTGATGTCACTCCCTCTCCAGTCGCTGAAGACTATCGGTGGTGACTCTACTCTTTGTCATCAGCCTAGAAGAAAGTGGAATGGGGGTAGAAGGAAACCTCCCTTCAACCATTCTGCACTCTTGTCACCTGCTGTCCCCGCTGCCCTGGAGCATTTAATCACACACGTCATGATGCTGAGCCTTGGACAAAAGAACCCAAGATAAGATTCTTGTCCTGGGAAGCTCCTGGCATCGAGGGCATTTGGATGAACATGTGTATTAGAACGTAAGGTCAATCTGTGAAGAATTTTGCTGGTTATTGCGTTGAATCTGTAGATTGTTTTTGTTAAGATTGCCGTTTTTACTATGTTAATTCTACCTACTCAAGAGTGTGGGAGATCTTTCCATTTTCTAGTGTCTTCTTCAATTTCTTTCTTCAAAGATTTAAAGTTCTTGTCATACAGGTCTTCCACTTGTTTGGTTAAAGCTACTCCAAGATATTTTATATTACTTGTGGCTATTGTGAAGGGTGATGGTTCTCTGATTTCTTTCTCAGCCCATTTATCATCTGTATAAAGGAGGGCTACTGATGAAATTTGCGGGCAAGTGGATGGATCTAGAAAACATCATACTGAGTGAGGTAACACAGACCCAGAAAGACAAATAAAATATGTACTCACTCATAAGTGGCTTTTAGACATAAAGAAAAACCAGCCTACAATTCACAATCCCAGAGAACCTAGACAACAAAGAGGACTCTAAGACAGACACACACAGGTCTAATCTACATGGGAAGTAAAGAGAGAGAGAGAGAGAGAGAGAGAGAGAGAGAGAGAGAGAGAGAGAGAGAGAGAGAGAATCTCCTTAGTAAACTGGGAGCATGAGTATCATGGGAGAGGATGAAGAGAAGGGGGAGGAAGGAAGGGGAACGGAGAAAAATATATAGCTCAATAAAAACAATTAAAAAAAGAACATAAAGGCAGAAGAAGAGAAAGAGAACACCTTTAAATACAACAGCAAGAGACTTTGGAAGTGATCTCCAGCTCTCTGGTTTTACAGGCCAAAGGCCAAGGCTTGGGGAACTAAAGGGACCTATCTTTGGCCTGGGTCTGTGGGGAGCAAGAAAGATGCTCTGGGCCCCCCTGTGCTCAGGGCCATGGACCGCCCACCTCCTGCTGGTGCTCACATAGTCACCCACTGAGCAAGAAGAGTGAGCCTCAGTATCATCTTCATTTCACCTTTGTGACCATAAATACGAACAGGCACCGAGCGCTCCATGGCAGAACGAGAATATACATTAGCAATTCTATGGGAACCGCAAGAAGGCATAACTGACATGGCCGGGCTGGAGGACAATCTGAAACACGTGCTGAGATGAACTGGTGAGCATCCAGGAAGGGCTCAGCTTTTCCTTTTGTTCAGAGTGCATCACTTGTTTCCTTAAGGGGAAGAAGTCAAAACCCAGCTTCCTACTTCTTAGAATTAGAACTCTGAAAAAAAAAAGTGTCTATTTATTTGTTTGGTTGGTTTTCTTGCTGACAGATCATCAAAGAGATACAGCCATCTGAGGACATTTAATAGCAGCACACAAATGAGCAATTTGACGGTCCTTCGGTGCATCTAACTTAAATCTGTCTAATTGGAGGCTAAAATACAGACAGCATGCTTTGTAGTGAATGTTGATTGAGGCCATGTAGCAAGAGCCTGGCTCTCTTTCAGACAGTTCTGTAAACAGTGGGCTGTCTTCTCAAATTCTGGACACTTTATCACATGGCATGGGGTGGCATCCACATTAGTGATTTTAGAAACTAAAGTGACTGAAAAATAGGAGTGATGCAGGTTTTCAGGAGGCAGAGGGATAGGAGAAGAAAACAGAAAGTTATTTATTGTTTTCAAAGTGACTACACAGAAAGGTTGAAGAAATAGGGAGGAGAAATCTGTCACTGAATAACTTCCCTCGCAGGCAAAATAGGAACAACAAATAGAATTTGACTCATTCTTGCAAATTTCACAGAGCATGAAAATGCCCCTTTAAAATTTTCTGCAAGCCAAGTTGACTATGGGATTTCTCTAGTGCAAAGTGTATCTAAGTTCAGGGGGCCAAAGACCACCAGAGCAAAGGGATTTTTGGATGCTCAGGGCTCTGCTGACTGTCAGTTTAAAAAATGAAAGCAATATACAAGGGGCAAAGTGGCATTTATCATTCCATCTCTCCAGGCTCCTGTCTCTTTAATCAGCTTGATTTGCCCAGCAAATGATTCCTGAGTGTGTGTGTGTGTGTGTGTGTGTGTGTGTGTGTGTGTGTGTGTGCCTGCGCGCGCGTGTTGTAGCTCTGTCAATCCTTGGATTAGAACCAATGATTGCAGCTTGTAGGAGGGCTGTCCAGGGCCAGATTGTACAATGCGCCTCAGTGCCAGAGTATGAGTGGAGATAATTACGGAGAAGTCAGACTCTCTCACGCCCTCGGCTTCCTTGTTGTGTCCTTCAGCAAAACAGTGGATTTAAATCTCCTCGGAAGAGCTTGAGAGCAACACAATCTATCAAGAGGAAAAGGGAAAGAAAGAGAGAGAGGGGGAAAAAAGCGATCCTGACAAAAAAGAAGAAAAAGAAGAAAAAAATTATGAAAACCATCCAGGCAAAAATGCACAATTCTATCTCGTGGGCAATCTTCACGGGGCTGGCGGCTCTGTGCCTCTTCCAAGGTAAGACCGGCTTTTGATATGCCTACAGCATCCCCGGGAATGGTACCCGGTGCTGCAAGCATTTGCAGGCTCTTGGGGGTCGGCTCCGCTGCGCGGCTTGCAGGTGGAAGCGGGAGCGTTTTAACCAGCATGGCTGGGACTTCATTCTCCCGACCAGGCTGTGAGAATATTGATTTGATTCTGGCTGCTACCGGAATGGGGGACTATATGTGCATAAGTAAAACGTGTCTCGGCTGCTCCCCTTGGGTCCGTAGCTGTGTGCTGGCTCCCTGGCTTCATGCACATCCTTCACACTTACACAGCCCAGCACACATGTATGCAAAGGGATCCTCGCAGATGGGGAGGGCAGCCGGGTTGCGAATGTGCTGCTTATGCGACTGGGGAGAAATTACAGGACAAAACTTTAAATATTGGCCAGTGAACTTGTAAAGCTTCCAAGAGGAGCAAAGCGGGGAGACGCAGGCTGGAAATAATCGGGTACCTCCTGGAAGGTGCGGGGGGGGGGGGGGGGGGGGGGGGGGGGGGGGGGGAGGAATAAATGCTTTCGCAGGAGCCTGAACAACTGTTAGTTTTGAATCTGTTTGGGGGTGTGTTTGTGGCAGGGCTGGGTGGGGGTGGGCGTTTTAAGCAGATAAAGGAGTGTGCACCACAGCGGCAGGCTGCGGTGGGCTCTGAAATTCAGGAAAGCCTCTCCAAGTTTAAAGGACAGAGGCACTAAGAGGCGAATGCTAATTTTCGGTCTACTTATTGGCGGAGGAGCCAGGCTGCAGTTGCTGAGGCTGGCTTGCTCTCTGCCCAGGGCTCTTCGCTGTTGGCTCTGCTCATTTCAGGTGCATTTGGGAATCTGCTTCCACCTTGAGTCCATTTGCTGCACTGTGTGGTCCCTACCACTGTGTCAATCCCCCCGTTAATCCTGGCCTTGGAATTGTGGAATTAGCTGCTCACCAGTTTGCCTTCCCCCATCTTTTGGGGGTGGGGGCTCTAGGTTACCCCTTTAATATTTAAGATGTTGAAACTCAGAGATTGAGACAGGCAGAAACTTTGACAGTCTTGGTCCTGCAAGGCTCTCCAAGAGGCTTGGCGCCGGAGGCAGGGAGGAGGGGGAGGTAAGCCTCTCCTTCCTTATGCAGTTGCGTTCCCAGAGGAAAGTTCTGACTGGCGGAGTGAAAAGGGAAGGGAGTCCCACAGCTGCTTCCTCTGTTCCCAGTGTATTACAGACTTGTCATGATCTCGCTGAGTCCTAGGAGCTAGTCCTTCTGATCCCTTCTGGGTGATGGATTTTGTCCTCTGCAGACCTCATATGAGGACAGAGAGACCAGGCTGGAAGGAATCAAATGCAAATGCCTGTACATCCTGGCTGTGACTTAGGGAGGAAGGGGAAGGAGAAAAGAGGAATTAGTCTCTAACAAGAAGGTACGGGGCAGAGGACCACACAGGAATAACCATGGGACCGCCTGTCACGCCTAACCCTAGAGACTCAGCCTCTGAATCCTGTCTTCTAGGCATTGGGGGTGTAGAAGGATAAGGAGTCTAGAGGCATCCTTGGTTGACTCCTCTTACATAATAAGGAGCAGGATTGGTGTGTGTGTGTGTGTGTGTGTGTGTGCATATACTCTGCTAATTTCAGGCACTTAGGATTTCACAAACTGAGTCTATAGCCCTAACATTGGCAATAGGGGAATTGAGTTCAAGCCCAGGTCCCCCTCTGGAAATAGCTCCTTGCTTTTTGACAGCAGAAATGGAAACTAAGCAGGCGAGGCATTGAGTAAGGTTTCAGAGGATGGGAGAGGGCGACCCATGCCTTTGGAAACTGCCATGTGTCCTGAGAGCCTCTGTCCTGTTTATTACATCAACCTGGAGACAACTGCCAAAACCCCACCATCAGCAACCCCATTGGCTATAGGCCAGGAGCCCCAGGGCCAAAGCGAATTTACATATAAATTAGCATAACTTTTCATTAGAAATAAATGCAGAGAAGCATAATATTTGCTCATACTTCACATATACCTCTGAATAGAGGAGTAGAAAAAAAACCTATTTCCTCAGGTGAAGTCTGATTTTTTTTTTTTTTTTTTTTTTTTTTTTTTTTGTAGTCTTGTTCCCATCCTGGGGGCTGAGCGTGGGGACTGAGATATCTTGGATCCGGTCTCCTTCTCCCAAATTCTGAATTTCCCAAGGAAAATGATAGCTTTATTTGTG
Source organism: Alexandromys fortis (assembly GCF_014885135.2). Classification (NCBI taxonomy): domain Eukaryota; kingdom Metazoa; phylum Chordata; class Mammalia; order Rodentia; family Cricetidae; genus Alexandromys; species Alexandromys fortis. The sequence continues at coordinate 1,966,992 of NW_026067994.1, forward strand.
CTGGCTGCATCCAGGGAGTTCTAAATAGGCTGCCATGTGTCATAATCGAACAGGGCTGGCCAATTTTAAGGCAGTGTGACCCCTAGAGACCCCATGCCACATGCCAGTGGGACGTGGCAAAGGTGATGTCTGTTTTACTTTCAGGGAAGGAAGCAGAGGCTGCTAGCTATCTCTTATCAAACTTGCAGAATTACTGAGGCAGCCCAGGTCTTGCCTGCAATAATCCACCCCTATTGCATTGACCCAGCGGGACTAGTTAGAATGCGGCACGCATTCCGAGGCAATTTTTTTTCTTCTCCTCTGTTTTTGTTTTAAGCTGACTCTTCCCACGACTACTACTTCTGGATTTCTTGCCTCTTGGAAAGGTGTGTGGCTCTAGTGACAGGTTACGGACCCCCTCCCCCCTGGTTCTTTCCTTCCCCCCAACCCATGAGCAACAGTGATCTGATTTAGGGAGGTACAAGGTTTAGGGGATTCGAAATGGTTTAGTGTGACAGGACTGGGATGCTGGGGGGTAGGGGTGTTGATTAGCTCCAAGGAGTGAGGGGTCTGCTACCAGGGCTGGTTAACTAGAGGAAGCTCTCTCTTGAGATGAGAGGAAGCAGACTGAGGCACTGCCCTTTCCAACCACTGCCCACCTTCTGCCAGCAGAGGTTCTGAGCACAAATGGCTGGGTACGCTGCAGCTTCCTCTTTCTAACAACCAGCCATCCCTTCTCCCAGGGATCATGGCTCCTCTCAGCACCTTTCCTTTAGCTGGGTTAGTCTCCTTTCCAACCCTCCTAATTCTCCACCTCTCAGATCCCACATCAAGGAACCTGCTTATTGGAAACACGGAGTTGGGAGGAAAAGAGGCTCACTTCACACTGTCCTTGGCTCACAGCTGAGGCCATGGGTGGGCACCATGGAGCTGGGCAGATCATCTAACTTCCTGCTGTTCACTCACATGCAGTAAACATGCAGTAAACATGCAGTAAACATGCAAACATGCGGAAGGCCTGGGCAGTCAAGCTGGGTCCAGTCTGAGACAGGAAGGAGGTAGATGAAACCAAAGAGCACTTACCGACCACATGCAGTATCAACTTGAGATGAAGGGATCTAGGGCCTGGTGTGGCTATTTAGGAGTGTGATCAAAGTGCAGGGTGAGAAGGGGAACCCCTAAAAGTGAAGCATGTCTGCCATGCTTGGGGCTGCCTACTTAGGGTTCATCATGGGCTAATGTTCCTAGAGAGTTCCTCTCCACCCTTCCTGCTGGAGACTGCACTACCACAGTGCTGGGCCTCGGGACATTTGCTCAAGGCTGTCAGGCAGCCAAGCGGAGCCAGGCAGCAGCATCAGGCCCTGCTGATGAAGGCCGTTCTTGGAACCCGCAGCCGTAGTTACCAGAGTTACCAAGTGCAACCTGGTTCTGCTGGTGATACATTTTTTTTTCTTTTAAAGTCAGATAGAAATACAAGAAGTATTTTTATTTACTGCGATGTAGACCTGGTTTATCTTCTTTCTCAGGAAGCCTCTCCTTCAACACAGGTATTGATGATGTGGTCCAAGAAAGTAACTTTAAAATACCCTTTTAGGTTCCCAGGAAGGGAGGGTGTTCGAATCCTGGTTTCCTACTAGCAATTCCCTGAAAGTTCTTTGCATGCACACACAGTTCAGGCGAACTAGTGGCTAATGAGCAAGACTCTCTTTAGTTAAGTGTCATGGATGGACCAGATAAACCAGGTTATCCTTTGGACCGAAGTGAGCATACACAGTTCCAAGAAGCCGCAGACTTTGTGCATCTATCCTGTTCATGTGATTCTGTCACACACAGGAAGCATGTGCTAGAAAGATCTGTAATATTCTTGATGTCCTCTCGTGGTGAAGACGCCCTCTGGACAAGACTGGCAGGCCCAGGATTTGGCTCTTTGCCAATCTTTTTGTTGTTATTGTTATTGGGAGTTCTTGGCTTCCTGCTCACAGGCTAAAATGCTAAGTTTGCTTTATTGCTAGGGACATCAGAGGTCCTAGACTTCAAATATCCCAAGGGATGGTCTCTAGGTGTCAAATCAGCTCTAGTGACCTGAGTCAAGCTCAGTTGGGAACCTGATCATCTCTGGGCTCAATTTTTTCCTGTGTTTTCTATGGGGAAAATAAATAATTCCCTCCAAGAGCCTGTCTCCCCACCTGCCTGACAGGCCGGGGAGCGACTCCCCTGGGTGTTGTAAGGACTCATTAATGCTTGTAACACTCCAAACATGTGGTGCTAAGTGGAACTCCATGCTGAGACCGGTTGTATTTATGCGGTTTCCTTCCTTTCTGCTCTATTGGCTTGTTACATGTTTACTTTATGTCTATAGTCATTTGAAATTCAATAAACACAAATTAAACATAAAAATTGAAACATGCAAACATAAGGTAGCTGGTGGCTGCAGGTTGGGCAGACACCGTCTTATGAGTCTCCCTGGACTCTCTTCCAGTCTGCTGGGGCTTCTGCACTGCAGGGGGGGGGGCGCAGGCTGGGGAGGAGAGGGGTCTCTCGATGAAATGCAGAGATCATACTTCCATCTGTCTGGAAAAGGAGGCTTGGCATGGGTTTGTGATCCTGCAGTGTGAAGAGCAGAGGGGCGGAATTTTGGCGAAAGAGAGGAGCTAGAGGTATGAGTTTCAGTGGGGACGGGGAGCACTACTCTAGTCCAAATCAGCAAAATTTGGGAGAAAGAAAGATTCCTGCCGCTTTTATGACTTTGATCAGTTGTCTCTGAAAACTTCGCATTTTCTTCCCTTGTGTGTTTACTTATGCTGCCCGCAGGAGTAAGTCTGCTCCTACTGTCCCGCCGTGTGTGAACTCAACCATGCTCCCTCCCATCCTCTCCTGCTGGCCCCTCTCTCTCTTCCAGCTCCCCACTCTAGATGCTTCCCCCTTTTTTTCTTCCTTTCATCCCCCCCCCTTCTCTTCCATGGGAGTGGTAATTGATCAGTTGGCAGATCTAGGTCAAGCTGGTAGGGTTGCTCTGCTTCCAGCAGGCTTGTCTAGAAGGAGGGGGAGAGTCTGTGTGCTCTGCCCACTAGAGGCCAGACCTTGGGGTGGAGCATTGGGGAAGGAGGGCAGATGAAATGTGGTAAGTTCCCTGTCCTCAGGAGGGATTGTCTGGGATGCTGTTCACTGCATTGTCTTCATCTGTGTAGTGTCTCTGACACTGGTTTTTCATACCCAGCTTATCTTGCCTCCTTCCAGCCTTTATCTTTCCCTTTGCATCTATGCTCGCCTTGTTCCTCTTGCTCACTCCCTTTCTTGACTCTCCTTCTGAAATCATGGCAGGCGATCACAGAATACTCCTTATGTAAGTCATATTACAGGTTTGGCCTTTTGTTTATTTGTGAGAGGAAAAGCAGGAGCCCTGCCAGAGGAGCTCTGTAAGACATTTGCAAACTGCAAAACAAACCAACAAAGACTCTAATTTTCATTGCTGAGAAGAGAGGATTGCAAGAGAGACTGTCAAGCTAAGAGTCAAATATTGGAGAAAATATTCTTCACTCTTGCTACCCAAAACATCTTAGGTTACTAAGTTTGATTTTTCACTCATCTCTTTTTATTTTTAGCTTCAGTGAGAACATTAGCCTTTGCATTAATAAAAGAGTGTTCAAAAGACCAGTTTGTTTGGGCTTCACTTGCCTATTCTTAGAAGTAGCACCAAACTCTAACCTCAGTCCAAAACACTTTTGTGGCTGGTCCACTGGTTCAATGGCTAAGGAGTGTGTATGGAGAGTACTATGGTTCATGCTGTGCTGAAGGGGCTAGGACTGCACAGGGGAAAAAAAAATCAGGTGAGGAGTGAGACCAAAGACCAACCGAGCCCAGTCTGGTCACAAAGCAGAGATCTTGCAGCAAGTGTGAAGATTCAATGCAGTGTAGGGCCTCCTGTGCTAATGATGACGGCCTGGCAAGAAACTAACCCTGTAGTTGTTTTTTGTTTGTTTGTTTGTTGTTTTACTCCTTGACTGCTTCTTCTTTGCTCTTTTGGGGACCTGCCACCCCACCCAGCTCCCAAATAAATCACATGCAGTGGCTTATTATTACTTATAAATATTTGGATGCCCCACCTTAGATTGGCTTATTTCTAGCTAGCTTTTCTTAACTTAAAATTATCCTGTCTAGCTTTTGTGTCTGGGTTTTTAACCTTTTCCTATTTCTGTATATCTTTTCTTTCCTTCTTATTCTATGTCTTGCTGGGTGACTGGGTGGCTAGCCCCCAACATCCTCCTCTCCTTCTTTCCTCGCTCTTCAATCCTTCTCTTTTCCCAGATTTCTCCCCCTACTTATTCTCTCTGCCTGCCAACCCCACCTGTCCTTTCTCCTGCCTTGCTATTGGCCGTTCAGCTCTTTATTGGACCAATCAGGTGTTTTAAACAGGCAAAGTAACACCACTTCACAGAGCTAAACAAATGCAATATGAAAGAATGCAACACATCTTTGCATCATTAAACCAATGTTCCACAGCATAAACAAATGTAACACATCTTTCACTAATATTCCACACCACCAGTTCTCAGTCCGTGTTTGGGCAAGCATTGGCAGAGGTTCTGCACATCACAGCTCTGTGTTCTTGTGGATCAGAGACACTGCCTTTGATTCCTGTTGCTCTTGCCAAGAAGGTGTTCCTGGAGATCTGATGTGTTTTCCATTATATGCCGCATGATGAATCTGGAAGCAAACGAGGGTCAAATAGTCATGTGACTCCTCATTTTGGTTATTGAATATCTGGTGACTTTTAATTCCACTGCCCCCCAGCATAGCCAGACTCCTTCCTTTGTGCCCCAAATTCTGCACAGCAACAATAGGGCCAAAGATGGTAAAGAGAGAAAACTTGTGATAAGCCAGGGAAGAACTTGCTCTGGGCGACTGGTCTGGTTCCTTGGTTTCTGTGTGGGATGCGCATCTGTAGTAATATTTTGTCTGTGGTTTAACAAATAAAGTTTGACTAAAGATCAGAGTGCAGAACTAAGCCACTGGAGGCCAAGGAATGGTGGCACACACCACTAATCCCAGGACTCTGGAGACGGAGACAGAAACAGAGGGATCTCTGTGAGTTCAAGGCCACCTTGAGCTACATGAGATTGACTGTTGAAAAGAGAAATATAGCTCACACGAAGGTGGTCCCAGCACTTGAGATCCTATGCCTTTAATCCCAGCTCTAGGGAGGTGGAGACAGGAGTGATATGGCTGGGCGGAAAGAGGAATATAAAGCGGGAGGAGACAGGAGCTCAGTGCAGCCCGAGGAGCAGTGCAGTCTGAGGACAGGATCGCCCTTTTGGTCTGAGCATTGGTAGAGGTAAGAACTCTCAAGTGACTGGCCACTTTTCTTCTCTGATCTTCAGTATTAACCCCTATATCTGACTCTGGGTTTTTATTATTAATACCAATTAGAATCCATGCTACACACATTTGCCTCCCTTTGAGAACTTACTTGTCACTTGGTCAACCTTCCCTAATTTAGGTTTCAAAAACAATCCAAATGCTTCATTAACTGAAGACAGTTATTCATTCTCTTCTACTGCTATTTGGGACGTCACCTTGCATGGTTCTGTATATCTGTTGTCTCTTAGTCTGTCCCATTGGATTTTTCAGCTCTGCATGCTCAGAGGAGGCCACGCTTCTATGCTCAGTCTAGGTGCCACAGTACAGCCCTAGTACATTGGAAGGGCTGCTTCTGCCTGCATTCCCATCTTCCACCTTAGTGATGATTATTTGCAGTTTTTCTCACAGGACAAAACTTTTCCTAGGTCTGCAATTCTTCCAAGTCCAGTAACCTAGAGCAATTCTTCTCCTAACCCACAAGGGCCTTCAACAGATAGGTGTTCCAATAGGTCCTCAGCCTGTGTCTGTTTTCAATACACTCTCACTCCAAGTTAGTCATTGCAAACCACTGAACAACCCAGCAAGCATTACACAGACGCTGGCATCAGACCCTGTCACAGACTGGGTAGGTCAGAATCTCCTGGTGGTCTCACTCAACACTGGCAGTTTTACAATTCTCACAAGCTGTTTTCTTTAGGAGCAGGGCTAAAAACCATACCCAGAAAGTCATTGGAAAATGCTCTGCACCCCTGCGTTAGACACACACCTAGATGGACTTTGGTGTTTGCACCTTAAAATAAAGCGGTCGGATCAAAGGATTTTAAAGTTTCATTCCAAGCTCTGCATTCCGCAATTCTGCAAATAGTCTTAGTCTTCTTCTTCTTCTTTTTTTTTTTTAAAGATTTATTTATTATGTATACAACATTCCTTCCATGTATGCTTGCATACCAGAAGAGGGCACCAGATCTCAGTATAGATGGCTGTGAGCCACCATGTGGTTGCTGGGAATTGAACTCAGGACCTCTGGAAGAACAGTCAGTGCTCTTAACCTCTGAGCCATCTCTCCAGCCCTGCAAATAGTCTTCTTGAGTATAGTTATTGATAGGTAGTGGTGTTAGGAGAAAAATACTCACAAGTGGTTTCTGTCTACGGGAAGCTAGGGATATAAACGGTCACAGATGGATGAACACAGTGAGCTCTCGGAAGTAATGTGCAGGCACATGCAAACTGCATACGGTGTCATGTGTAAGACATCATCTGTCAATCCAGACATGTATTTATTTACTTGTAGAGCATTCTTAGGGGGCCAGGCAAAGATTAACCAGTTAAAGCATGGCAGGCAGAGGGAATGAAGAATTGTAATAACTCCTAATTGATCCATCTCTAAGGCTTCTTGCAAGAAAAATTCAGGAAGCCTTGGAGTGAAGGTCAAGAATATTTAAGATGGACGTGGCAGAGTATTAAGCAACAGTAAGCCTTGAAAGAAACTCCTTCCTCAAAGGCAAGGATGGGACACCAATCTTTCCCCCAGACATTGCCTCTCTTCCGGAGGTATCAGCCTTCTTCCTGTGCTCAAGGAAGACTCATGCCCAGCACCTCCACAGCAGCCATGAAGCTCCGAAGTTTCATGTGCCTTAGATGACTATGATGTTGTCGCTGCTTTCCACGCCGGGTCAGTCCTTGCTGGCCACGCAGGAATGAGAGCTTGTTGCTTTCTGATGGAGTCAGCAGATCTTAGAGGCACATGGGTTATGAAACTACTGTGCAGATTGGAGCCAAGTTTAGTCACTGGGTAACCCACACAGCCATCTGGTGCCCCAAAGAATTCACCCTGCTGTGTCAGACAACCCTAGAATCACAACAAGCTCAAGCCCAGAGGGACTTCTAATATGATTTATTCAACCCTTCCCTTTGAGCTCCGACACCTCTTCAACACAGCTGCTGGGGGTTCCCAGCGTCTGTTACCAATAATGTGAACGGAGAAACTTCTTTCTGATCATCTACTGGTTTAACTGTTGGGTTTCAGAGATGATGGGTAGAAAAGGATGTGGTAGAGGGAGGCTCTACCTTCCAGAGGCTCCAGACATTACCCCACTCTAGAATACTGTTATAGCTTACTTGTCCTTGGCTTGGGGCCAACCCTAGCATGGCCACCTCTTACTTTGAGAATCAAGGCATTTGAATGAATTCCTGCTTTTTGCTTCCTTGTGGTCCTGGGGGATGACCCAGGGCCGGTGCACACTTAGAAAGCACTCTACCACTGAGCTACATTTGTCCTCTGTGTGACTCGATTTCATATTCAATAAAATAAAATAATTATAGAATTTCCTTGTAGCACTGTCCAGAGGATTAAATAAGTAAGTTAATACTGAAAAAGTGCCTAGATACTAGCTGGTGCATATTAAAGACCCAATAGCATCACGGTCACCTTAATCTACCGCCTGAAGAACTGATCTTATTTTTCTATTATATGGGTAATTCTTAGATATTTGAAAGCGTGGTTCCCTCCCCATTGTCTTTCCACTATTTTTGAATGTGCCAATAGTTCTCTCTTATTTTTCATATAACCTTCCATTGCCCAGACTCTAATTGCTCGTTTGTGATTCTTCTATAACTTTTTGTTTTTCTCAGTGGTGCTTAACCCAGAGTCTTACACATGCTTGGAAAAATGGTTCCACCAAACCACATCCCCAGTATGGCTATGCCATGTGCTTCTTAAAATACTCTTCTCTCAGTATGTCTGGGGCTGTGACGGCACCTTGCTCCAAATCCAATCAGGGTGGAGCCTGGGTACCTTGACAAGGCATGGAAGTCCTAAGGGATTAGCCTCAGTGGACCTGTCTCATTGCTAACATTTACAGTTCCCATTCACAGGCACACAGGGGTTTTCTGTGGTTCTCTCCCTTAGGCTCACGTGAATGCTGTGCTCTGCTTGTGCTCCAGCCCCACCTGCCCTTGACTACTTCAAAATGTTTTCTGTAACTCAAGACCCGCTTGGCACCAAAGTGCCTCTTTGAAGTGCCTTGTTCTTCATCTGAGGCTCCCCTACTCTTGTACTCACTCCACTTGTACTCAATTTCATTTTTTAACACCCATAGTATGTTGGCGTAGTTCCCCAATTACGTGCGACTTTTCTGCAGGCTGTGAGCTCCAGGAGGGCACAGGGTGCCTTATGTTCCAAGCATCCTTAGCAAGTGATACTGTGTTGTAGACAGGAGGAAAAGAGAGGAAAAAGGGAAAAAAAGAGACCTTGATGTGCTCTGGGTATTCTAACAGTCATATAATAGCTCTAGCTTTCAGCGAAGTGTTATTTCAATCTTACTCATCCCATGTTCGTGTATTTTCACTGTGTAAGCAAAGGCCTGACTCCAAAGTGTACCATTCCTAAGGGCATCTTTCTGACTTTGACCAATGCATTTTATGGCAATACTTTTTGGACATTGAATATGGCATCCCACACAGTTCCTTCCAGTGACTACCAAGCCATGTTGTGTCCATCCATCTCTCTAATCATTCTGATCATTATCTTTAGTTATAGATTCTGTCCATTATCAATAATAAGTCATGTGTTAAGGGCAACTATGTAACTATCTTTGCAGAATTCATTGTTTCACGCTAGAATTACTGAAGAAGAGAAACCAGTTCTTCCCGGGCAGACAGACAGGTCCATGCGGGGGTTGTGGTAGAGAACCAGTGCTCACCATCTGAGTAAGTGTGCACAGGCAGAAACCAGGAGGGCTAAATCAAAAACAGGAACAAAGGGATTGAACAGACATCTTCAGATGGAGAAGAGAAGGACAAGGAGGGCTTCCTTTCTGCCTCCTTAAACCTTCTCTCACTCTCCTTCCCTCTCCCCATAAGTACGGTTAGCTTCCTGGGTAGCAAAGATGCATCTTGGCTCAGACACAAAAAGGATATCATCTGTCTTGGTTTGATTTCTATTGCTATGATAAAGTACCATATCCAGAAGCAAATTGGGGAGTAAAATGTTTATTCGGCTTAGAGGTTACAGTCCATCAGCAGCAGAAGCCAAGGCAAGGACTGAAGACAAGAACCTAGAGGCAATAACTAAAGCAGAGACCATGTAGGAATGCTGCTTGACAGCTTGCTCCTCATGGCTTGCCAAGCCTGGACAGAAATGTTCACCATGGACCACATGTCCACCCTGAGCCGATTCCAAATCAATCATTAATCAAGAAAATGTACCATAGATTTGCTGATAGGCCCATCTGATAGAGGCAATTCATCAAACGAGAGTCTCCCTTCTTAGATACATCTACATTTGGGTCAAGTTGACAAAAACCAACCAGCAAATGGCTCTTTCCTTAATGCAACAGTCAAGGCATGCACACACATCCATAGATCACTTTGCTAATACAGAAAATAAATAAAAAATTCACAGTTTTATTTTTATGTTTTTCTTCCTTCTCCCTGAAGACTCTTTGACTGGAGGATTTAAATGCCTTGTCATCTTTCTTCATTGCTTTCATACTCTGAAAACCTTGTCCAGAATCAAACATTTTAACCATCAAATCTCAGAGCTGTTTTAGAAACTCTGGGAGTTCTGAGACACCACGGCATTTCACTTTCCTGACTGATTCCTAAGGCAATGAACCAATTTGAATAATGGTCCCCAACTCCTACCCAGCCATTCTAGAGTGTTCCAATTACTATACCCTCCCTTCTTGAGTGCTGGTCCTGTTCTAGCTGCCTATCATCGTCTCTGCAGAGAATCGTTACAGGCAGATGTCCAGGTCTGACTCATACCCTGCATGCTCTGGTCAGTGAAGGCATGGCTATCTCTGCCTGGAAAGAATATCAGATATTGTATTGTAGAGAATTGTAAGTGAAAATAACTGATGTTAAACCCCTTTTCACAGTTGATAAACTCTGTGAGGAGATACTTTATTATTTTAGCAGGCACTTTGATGCCTTCTCAGTATCTAGTCTATTCTTTCTCTACAAATGATGCTCTTAAATTTTTACAGGGCAGCAGTGTGCCCATTTAAAACATCTCCCAGATACTCTTGTAGCTGACTGTAAGGGTAGATAAATATTCTTTTACCTACCATTATCTTCTATGGGTTTGTAATGCAATCAGACCAATAGAATTCAAGCACAAGATGACTGAATGAGGCTTCAGGGGCTGCTGTTAGATGACTCTAGCTTTCTGATGATTATTATTTCCCTTCATGACATCGTTTGGAATCCCAGCAGCCACACTGCCCACACGAAGAGCAGCCACACTCTCAAGAATAGCAAGGAAAGAATCTCTGTGTCTAACCATATAGCTTGCCGCTTTAGCTTTATTAAATAAAAACAATCAAATATACTTACTAATGGCAATGAGGATTTTTTACTTGCAGTTGAATGCAGTCCTGATTAAACCCACTGCTTCTGCCTTTTAGTTCTCAGTACACAAGCAACATACTCTGATAGACTTTCTAAAAGATGATGTCCCCCACATGTTCTCAGTTCTTCCCTATGACTGCCACACTGCGTTCCATTCACAGCTTTCTCTAGTCATTCTAATCATCATCTTCCAAACATGTCTCAACTAATAGTGATCAACTTCGAAGAAGCTATTGCCATAGCAGGTGTTTCTAGGTGTGATCTGTTTGGCAATTCACTGAACCCACCTGAAGCTTCCTGTCTCCTCTTCTTCTTCTTCTTCTTCTTCTTCTTCTTCTTCTTCTTCTTCTTCTTCTTCTTCTTCTTCTTCTTCTTCTTCTTCTTCTTCGTTTAGACACAATACAAACACATAGTGGCCATTGACTCACACCAAGGCCATCCCTAATCCTCTCCTAATAAGCACCCTCCCAACAAGTCACTAAGCAAGACCTCTTCTACACTTCCTTACTGTGTGTCTATATTAAGTGAAGTTCTGCTGCAGACTTCAGAAACATTGGTTTAATGTTTAAATTTGGTAAGGTGTTTTTTAATCCTAATGAATTTTCTATCCTCTGGAAATGATGTTAACATGCTAATTCCATATCTCGAGTTCTGATTTAAAAAGCCACATAGTGCATCTGATGGTATGGCTGTATCCTTCCTTAGACTTACACTGAATCCATTATAGAAATTTCTCTTAGAGCCTATTGTGTGTTGGGAAAACAAGGGGCAGATATACAATTCTTACACCTAATGAACAGAGAGTTCACTGTAATGTGGCTTGATCTGGATCTGGGGCAAAGGCCTTTAAGGTTTACTATGGTAGCATTCAGGCGATTTGGGAGGAAGTGGTGTCTACCTGAGGAAGAAAGATGAGTAGATTCACAGAGTGAGAAGATGGGAGTTTATACACATGGGGAGCTGTAGCTTTCAGGTTAGGGGCAAGTCAGCATTGCAGGAATGAATGCAGGATCTAAAATCAGTTCAGCAAGGCGCGGCTTGGAGGATGAGGTGAGGGGACAGGAGTATGGTGGAAAGGAGGCTACTGGGAGAGAGGCGGGTAGAGGTCAGAACATAAACGACTGTTTCTTGCTGGTTTTGTTTGTTGTTTTTGTGTTTGCAATAGACTCGCATATATCCCAGGCTAGCCTTTAAGTCATCCTGCACCAACCTTGAATGGCTCTTTATGCTGGGGGAAAGGTTCATTCTGAAGTTTGTGTGCTACTCAGTAATAACACGATCAGGTTTTAAAAAGCAGTATTTGGGTTATTAGGGATGTTAAAATGATACTCTAATTTCTGTGTGAGAAGTGTGTTGGAGAGAAACAAGCTTAGAGGAAGGACCACTTCCTAAGGGATGCAGCCAGTTAGGCAGGAGGCCACGGGGGTGGAGGTGGGGCTACAGCAATGCCGAAATGTAGAGAGAGCCATGGTGAGAACCAGCAGTGCAGCAGCCAGAGTGACGTGAAGAAAGGGGACTTGGAGGTCCTGGGTGATTGGCTCAGACATGTCTTTGGGGAGGTGGCGGCTAATATAGTTGACATCATAGTGTGTTTCCAAGGTACTTTCCTGATGTTTCAAATTTTTGGAGGGGTACTTGGGCTTGAACAAAGGCAGCCTTCCACACAAGTACAGTGAACTACCCAGGGAGAGAGTATAGAATATGTGGGCAGAAATGAGGTCAGCACAGACAGGTAGAGTGTAGAAGAGTTCTGATAGTGGAGACCGACAGGGAAAGGTCAAACTTACACACACACACACACACACACAATCAGAACAGTAAGTTATCATTAAGCACAAAGTATATAAGATATGTAGGACTATTAGTAATGCCAGATGACTCTAAATGATCAAAAAACATCACACGTAGTCATAAGAGTCATAAGAATTTTTTTTTTTTTTTTTTTTTTGGTTTTTAGAGACAGGGTTTCTCTGTAGCTTTGGAGCCTGTCCTGGAACTACCTCTGTATACCAGGCTGGCCTTGAACTCACAGAGATCCACCTGCCTCTGCCTCCTAAGTGCTGGGATTAAAGGTGTGTGCTACCACCTTCTAGCATAAGAATGTCTTCTATTGTGGATGAGGGAGATGGGAGATGGCTCAGTGGTTAAGAGCACATACTGTTCTTACAGAGGACCCAAGTTCAGTTCTAAGTACCTATGTTAGATGGCTCACAAGCTTTTGTAACTCCAGTTCCAATGGATCTGATGCCCTCTTCTCCCCTTCATTTATATCTATACATACCCACACAGAGATACATACCTATATGTCATTTAAAAAATGAAATACCTCCTATCCCCTTAGGGAGAGTGGTTCTTTGAGAAGAGTCATAGAGGATGAGATAGAAGTCAACCTGAAATGTGATAATTATTTTCAAAGGATTTAGGTTAAAGAAGAGAGATGAAGATGAGAAGGAGGAAGAGGAGGAATGGAAAGAGGGGTTGAGGGTGATAGGAGAGATTACAGTTTGAGAGGATGTTGCTGAGAGAGATTTGCTTAAATTCTGGGGACCAGGACCAGTAAAGGAGAATACAAGAAGAAGAATCAGGCGACACTTGGCCAAACAAGTCCCTTAGGAGTGTAGGTATGTAGGAAGGGGACAAGTGCTGAGCACAGGCAAAGAATGAGTCTCAAAAGACCAATTCTACTCCTAGTTTAAACTAAAGAAGGAAAAACACATTTGAAAATATCCATTATTATTAGATTCAGCTCTTGTTCAATAAAAGTAGCTTAAATAAGATATAATGATATCCTCCTGACTTTAAAAATCCTCTGCCTTGTCTCTTTCAAAGCTGATAAGGTGCCCCTAAACATCAAGGGTGCAGGCCTTGCTGTCACTTGAATATTTTGTCTGTGTGTGGCTGTGACTCCTGGGTGAAAGATGGCAGCATGTGTGAAGTAAGCATGGGGTGAGAAAAAAATATAAAGAAAGGGATACAAGAGGTGTGGGTTCCTGTTTCCCAGAACCCCGCCCACAACACTCCTGCCCATAGACTACACACACGGACACACGTGCCTACCTTGGCCCAGAATCTCCTCTAGATACAAAGCAATATGGAAAATACTTTATTCTCTTAGGATCATGGCACACTCAGACATATTCAAGACCGACATGGGGGAAAGGGATGCTAATTACTGTCCCCTTCTTGTGCTGTCTGAAAGTCTGTACTCTCAGTAGTAGAGATGGAGAAGGCTCTCAGGCACATGGGATGCACATAGGCTTAAAGCACTGCTGTCTCCATGGTGGCATCTGTATTCTCATCACTAAGGAAACACATGGGAATCACAGAGAGGTAATACTTTTCACCCGTTAGGGTATCTCTTATCAAATAATGAAACGCAAATCCAAAGAAGAGTCAGGAGAGACCTGGTGTCACTTTATACACATTGGGTAATAAAAAAGGCAAGTGCTGACAAAGACATGGGGGAAGGACAAGGTAGATGGGCAAGACACCATCTACCTGCTGCTGGGAAGACAAAGGTGTTTTGTCACTGTGGAAACCGTGGGGTGGCTCCTCAAAAGGCTAAGTATAGAATTTCTCTAGGACCCTGTGGTTCTACTTTGGATATACACCCAAAAGGACTGAAAACAGGGATTCAACCTGTTTGTTCATAGGTACTTATAACAAAACAATATCTGCAGCAGCCAGAAGATGGACACAACCCAAGTGCCCATCAATAGATGAGTAAATGAACCAACTACTGACCCAGAATGGAGAGTTATTTGGCCCTCAGAAGAAGGTATCCTGACACATGTGACCCAGTGAAGAATTCCACACCCAAAAGGAAAAGGTTGTGTGTGTCTGTCTGCATGGAGTGTCTAGAACAGAGAAATCCATAGAGATTATGATTAACCAGGAAAAGATGAGGAATAGAAAGTTCCTGTTGGGCATAAGATTCTGTTTGAGATGCTGAAAAATTCTGAAAATGAATTATATTCATGGCCACGCAATAGTGAAAACATACCTGACCACTTGAATTATTCACTGAAGAACTGTTAAGTGGCAAATGTTGTTATCTTCATTTGATTGACATAAGGTGGCAAAGACAGAAACCGAGGTAATCAGCCATCCTGGGTTCAGCATGGATACGGATGAGTTCTCGACTGTGGTTGGAGGGAGCCACCATTTGGTGACTCTTATTTCTTCTCAACACAATACAGGGGAGACAGCATGTTTGCAAGTATGTATACGAGCCCATATGTATGCCCAGATATGTACTGGCAGATCACCAAGAAAGACAGAAAAAAAAAAATAAAACAAAAGGCTTGGCAGAGGTACTTGCTTGTGTGACGGGGCAAAGAGCTGAGGAATGAACCTGAGCGACCCCAGGGACTGTCAATCAGCTTTCACGCCAATCTCTTGTCTTTGGATTTCTCAACTATAATCTGCTCTATGCCACCTTCTTACTCCACCTCCTTTTCTAATTCTGGTCCTGTCACTTAGGACCATCTCTCAATGTGTTCAGAACTCAGTGCCTACTCCTTCCTTTCATTAAGTCTCTCATGAATTGCAAAACTCCCTACCTTCACAGTTTATAGAACATGCCTATGTAAGATATAGTTACTGATTTAGCCAGCATAAGAACTTTTTGCCTTAGTCCTATCGCTAACTCTAACTTCAGAAATTGAGGTTACTTCCCCCTAGACTTTTAATTTTCTCACCTGTAAGACAAGGGATTTATGTTTTCTGGGGATATAGTTTTGCCTTGATTAAATTATATTTGTGAAACCTTCTGTTACTTGGCGCATGTTGGAAAATTCTGACATACAATGTGAGACACTGAGGAAGGTAAGTACTAGTGAGTGTTCCAGGATCCTCCAGAGTCATCCTTGGCTCCATCCTGGGGTCAGAAGGTCCTCTCCAGGGTTCAGACCTTCATTCTGCCCTTAGGTCTGAGAGCACAAACTGATGGTTCAGGACCTGTGTACATTGCTGTTTTCAGCCAGAAATATATACTCCACCTGAAGGGTGTGCAGGGAAGAATTTTAAAAAAGGGAAAAGAATTTGAAAGAGATGGCTCAGGGGTTAAGAATGCCCCCTGTCTTTTCAGCACCCACACTGGGTGGCTTACAACCTTTCGCAACTCCAGGGGACCCAACCCCCTTTTCCAGCCTCTACAGGCACCTGCACACACACGCACATGCCCATACAGACACACAACATATAGAATACTAAATAAATAACCATTTCTTTTAATTCACGAAAATGACAGTAGTTTCTGCAAATGCGGTCTTCATGAGCATTCCGATTTCTCACTGCTTTAAGGACAGTCTGTGACAAGGCCACCAGACACCACAGACCTCTGAGTGTGGTTTCGGAGGCCCAAAAGCATAGACTGATAGATACCTCAGAATCTGTATTTGAGGATGCCCTTCAGGTGACTCTTAGTAGAGTTCTGAGGACTGTTGACTGACAGGAGCTGTGGAATACAGCTGCAGGGAGGGCTTCTTGGAAGGACTTGCTCACCCAACTGGGCACTGAAAAAGTAGAAGCCACAGACCTTGTCTCTGAGCATTGTTCTTTGGCCATAGCTAAAGAGCTGAGGCTAGGTGTGTGTGTGTGTGTGTGTGTGTGTGTGTGTGTGTGTGTGTGTGTGCATATGTTGTTTATTTCTTTCATAGCCTGGAGGCTGAAGGTGAGGATTGGGTAGCCCTGCTGATTCAGCCCCTGGCAAAAGCCCAGCAACTTCAATGCATCTTGCCCATTGGATTCACCTATGTATCATAGGAAAGCCACCAGACATTGGAACAAAGGAAGTCACTAGTATTGCTAGATTTAGCAAAAAGAAAACAAATCCAAGATTCTGATAAATTTAAATTCCAAATAAAAATTATGCCATATATGTATTGTGTTATTATGGTGTTTTTTTTTTCTTTTTTAAATGTATTCCATATGTCTTTTACATCGGGTATCTTGATCCCGTTTCTTTCTCCATCCCTTCACATCAGATCTCCATTCTGGCACACACACACACACACACACACACACACACACACACACACACACACCCAATAAAACAAGATTTAAGAGAATAAAGTGAAGAAAAGGGAAAAATTAAAAATCTTGTCACGAAAGCTGCACTGTGACACAGTAAGTCACCCCATAGACCCTTTTGTCCATAAATCTTTGCAAGTGTTCAATGCAAAGAATCATTGGTCTGGTTCAAGGCGTCTGGTTTCTAATACACCATTGATGCTGGGCCCTCACTAGGACTCTTCCTGGGCATCCGGTTGTTGTCCTATATTGTGGAGATCCTGCAGCGTTGGGTCTGTGGGTCAGGTCCCTTCACGTGCTCCAGCAGATCATAGATGGAGTGTATGGGGTTTGCCAAGTCATAGCCCTGGGTCTGGGTCTGGGCAGCTGTAGGGTTGCTCCACCAGATAGAAATGGGGGCAGCTCTCCGATGTTTACAACTTCAGGGCTGGCTCACCCACACCTGCACTAATGGGAATGGGATTGGTGCTCCCGCTCTTATGATCACAGGGCCAGCAAAAAGAAAGTTTTTCCCCTCAGTTCAAATGACAGAACAGCTAATATAGGCCATAGATTAACTCCATGACTCCTCAACAGAAGTATGACGTAACCTTCCTGAGTGGCGTTGTCGACCGCATGGGTCTGGCACCTAGGCTGGTTTTGCACAGCCACTAACTTACTTAGCCCTGGTAATGGGCGGGTAGGGGCGCTTATGTGGCTAACAGTGGGTTTGCTGCTGGAGAATGTGAGTGATAAGCTTCTTAAAAGGCATTTGCTGGTGCTTAGAGGCAGGAAAAGCTTCAGGTTTGGTTCACCTTGGTGCCAGGTCTCCTGAGGGTCTCTTTACTTCCCATTGGCCTTTCCAGACTTCTAGCCTGGACCTTCTCACCTGCCCGGCCTTCCGGAGTCCCAGCAATAACTATAAAATTATTCTTCTTTCTTTCCCCACTTCCTGATCCGCTTGTGCGTATGTAAATGACTGGAAAAGCAGTTTGGGGCTTATTTCTGAAGCTTAAGAGCTTCGTGAGAAGCCTATTATTGAAAAATCAGAAACTGAAAAGCAACTTCTTAGACAATGAATTAGCGGCTCCGCGGCGGTGTGTAATGCTGAGTGTGCTGTAACTGGCTGCATTACAAATAGGATCTCCCCTGGGTTTCAGTAATCAAACACGTGGCAACAGGTTGTCTGTTTCAACAGAGAGTGAGTAATCAAAGGAGATTTGCAGTTAATCCAAATATAACAGAGAAGCATCCCTGGGAAGCCCGGGAAAGGGGGAAGCCAGCAGGAGAGAGAGGGGTACACCAGAGTGCCCTGATTCGGAGTTCCACATGGGCGTGGACTTGGTAGCCTAGGGTTGATTCATCTGAACACCCGAGCAATCAGTCACCCAAAGGAAGGGCAAAGAAGGTCCAGCTTTCCGTGGAAGCAAATCGTCAAATCAACTTCAGCATTTGCCCCTCAGCAAAGGCTAGAAAAGTTTAGAAGGGATTAGCTAGCTCTCGGAGATTTGCTTCAGGATTCGGAGGTTGGGGTGGGGAGTCTTGTTTTGACTAGGAGGGGTCAGAACGATGAGGCTCTAGAGGAGATGGTTGGGTTTGCATGTATGTCTATGGGGTTCTGAAAGCGTGGTGCCCACAGGGCACCATCAGGGTCACCTGGCAACTGGCCACTCACGTGTCTTGGGAGGTGGGGTACTCTGGTCCTCTTGCCTATGCAATGGATGTATTAGAACTCTCCAAAGCCGTACATGGAGAATTTCTCCCGGTAGTTGGGGATTGCAGAATCTTGGCTGGTCAGATTAACCTGGGAGCAAAGGATAACGGGTGGGGCTAACGCTCCTTCTGTGTGACTGTCCTGGAAGTACAAAGGCCTATAGGTCCTGAGGACACACAGGAGCTGATCCCAGTGGTGTCTCCCTAACCGCATGGGGCTGTGAGGGAAGACACGGAATATTTATGATCCACGTGCTAGTACTGTGGGCCAGGGGCTGGTAAATGTTTTATGTGTGATATTTTATTTAATCCTGCTCACAACCTTGTAAGGTGCATATTGGAGAAATTATTTTATTTCTGGGAAAATTTTGGCCAGAAAAGGTCAGATCACTGGGGCCTGAACATTCCAAAGCCTATACTGTTGAGCAAGTCACACAGCCTCCTTCCTAGATACACTCTCTGTTCTGGGATGCCTTGGCACAGCCTCTCTGCCACGCATGCTCTCCGTCCCAAGGGTGCTTTGGGTGCTGCAAAGCCAAGACCAATCTGGCAGGGGCCCAGGCCTTCATTGCCAGCCTTCCCCCACCCCATCCGACTCCTTGCTTCATGTTAATTTCCCACCTGAGTACTGAGTACTTTATAAATAGCAAATCTAAAATGAATTTTCTACCAGCAATCATTAGCTCCCTTGACATCCATTAAACATTCTCGCGAGCAGAGCGAGGTGACAAAGGGATTGATTTTTACAGTATGCTTAATAGGGGGAAAGAAAGAAAGGTGTTGACAAGTCCTTTTTTTTTCTGTCCTGATATCACGAGGAATTTGAAATCAGTCAAATGACTTTTATCTTTAAAAAAAAAAAGGAGGAAAAAGAAGAAGTTTAGGACTGGGGGGGGTAGCTAGCAAAGGGACATAGGAGCTGCCATGGCACACGGCTCAACTCATTCCTATATCCTTGACAAGTAAACATAAAATTAGTTACCTAGTTCCAGCTACGGAGATGAATATGTCAGATTTAATGCTTCAAAATTTATAGGGTCCTAGTCAGGGAGGGAGTGGGGGGCCCTGGGGAAAAGAGAGAATGAGGTATTGGAGGAGGAGGGAAAAATAACCAATTTTCTCTAGAAACACAAATATGTTGATACAGTTGAAGACAGAGAAGGCTAGCGTATGAGGCACCATAGCTGAACATTTCACTTTGATTTCAATTTTCATATTTGTCAGCAATAATTAGATTCAAGAACTGTTTTGCCACTGCCACTGTTCTAAAATACTAATATGTAGTGGCCTTTGTAGTGTTGTTAATGGAATCTCTCTCTCTTCTCTTCCTAGTGGTTTAGGAAAATCCCATTAAAGAGTAAAGTCTTCCATATTCCAGAGCTTCAGCATGCATTGGCTCTGCCTCTGTCGCTGCTGCTGCTGCTGCTGCTTTTACTACTGCTGTTGCTATGATAACCCAAGGACCAGAGTCCTCTGTGCAACCAAGGGGCTTCTGGATAGAAAGGCATTTGGGCCTCAGCAGCCTCAGCTGTCCATCATTTCTGACCTGCACGGCTCACCTCGGATAAGTGGGGAGTAAGGAAAAGGGAGAGGCATATTCAATGAGGCATGGCTTTCTGGGGGGTGGGATGAACTTCAACCGATATGGCCTTCTGGGTACTTCATAAAGAAGTGCAGAGGATACTGATAAGCCAGTGGGTATCCAAATTCTGTTTTTATCCAGGCTGAGGTGATAAGCCTGGTCCTGGACATTTAACAAAATCTCCATCAATTCCCCTCTATGATTCCAACTCGAGGAGCAACATACCGTTTACCATGTGGGAGACCATGTGGTAGAAGAAGGAAGAAGATCCGTCTCTTAACTATGAGCCCCCCTCCCACCTGCAAGTCTCCCACCCCTTTGAAAGCCTGGAAAGCCGAGTTCTCTGGAGATCGGCATTTAAGGCAAATGCGCAAGAGCTACTATTTTTGAGCGACTTTTCTTTGGGGTGGCTGCCTTTCTAATATCCCAACGGACTTCTGGAAGATCAATGAGGGTCTACACTCATTAAGGAAGGGCAAGTAGAGGTACATGCGTGGTTAGTTATATTGCACCCACACTTAACAAGGGATTCCATCATGAGGGAAGGGGTCTGGAGCATCCACACCTCCTTACCTCCTTACACCCCTGTAACACCATTGCTCTAAGTCAGACACTGTCATACGCTAGGCCTCTTTCCATGGTGTGGGCTGTCCATCTGTGTGAATGCTCTTCTTCCCAGACTGCTGCTGTACAGACAGCCATGGTCAGTGGGTCTTCAGGAATTTGGGGAGCTCAAACACCCTGTGAGACACCCATAATTCCCTTCCTGAAATCTGAGCAAACCCAAACCATCAGTTCACAGGTATCTGTGAAAAGAAAAAGGAAAGAAAGCCTGGGGCGGTTGGATTTTCTCGGCTCCCCCACACAGGGTCTCCCGTGGAGCTGGGTGGATTTTCTCCCTCCACACACAGGGCCTCCCACATGGCAATTATACTTTGTTCAAGTTGGAATCACAGATGGGAACTGGTAGAGAATTTGATAGATTTTTGGGGAACAGCCTGGGTAGAGACTAGCTGGCAGAAGCCATAGTGGCTGGAGGAAGACAAGGGCCCCATCAATGCTGAACCATCTCTATCACAAGAATTCTGCTCTATCACAAGAATTCTGCTTTCCTGGACCTTTGCCCGCCAGGTGATCTACACAAGCAAGCACTTTTCCTCTCTTCCCCACAGTTCTCGGAGTGAGAGAGACCCAGGGGCCTAGTTCCTTTTCAGGAGTACTGATTTCCTGGGCCACAGCCCCCACCTCCTTCCCTCTCCTCCACCAATCACCTGCCGTCTAGCTGCTGCTTCTCTATTCCCTAGTGACACGTGCCAGATCTCATCCCCCGTGCAACACTCCAGGATGAAAGGAGGAAGGAAGGGGATATTAAATCCACCAGTGATTCGCTTGGCAATTGGGAGAGGCTTTGTTGTGTCATTTCCTACCTCCTTCAGCCTATTAAGCAAACAAAAGTGCTTGTGGAATGAGAAATGTAAATGGCCAATGCAAGCCGATTAATCCTAGATGTACAATTCCATTAATAAGGCCTCTTTTTAATAGGCGGCTCTGGCAGCAGCAGCAGGCAGGCCAGGAATTGATGTATTCTCTGTAATTGTATTGCAACTAATAGGATATGAAGAAAATTGTACCAGAGAAGCAGGTCTTTCAACACGATTTTCCAATCAGCTGAAATAATGACTTTTAGAGGAAAGCCTCTAAAAGAACGACACACACACAAAAACACAGCATGATCCTCCAGTCCCCATCCTTTCAGTCCTGCCGGGGAATTTACTTCCCTTTCCCCTTCCATCCTGCCCCACCCTCCATTTTCCTCTCTTCCCCAGCACAGGCAATATAGCCAAGTCCTCAAAGGCAGTCATCACCTGTGAAGGGTGGCCCACCTAGCTCTGCCGCCCCTGGCCCCTGGCCTTCACTCTCATGCCAGCACCCCGCCCCCAGGTGTAGAGTGTTCTTCCCAAGTGTTGGGAACTCAGGGTGTGGCCGATGCCTCATTGAGAGAAGGAATTCTATATTGACTAGGTTATTATAGATAGTCCTTTCCTATCTGGTGGTTCTCATGGGAATGGAACCTTCAGCTTCGAAATGAAGGTGGGGTAGGGTTATCTGGATGTGTTTGCCAACACTAGGCCTAGGGGGAGAGCTGGTGTTCCATCATTTCAGAGGCAGCCAAGGGTATCTAGGAAGGAAAATCCCTGATGCAAGTGTATGTCGGTTACCCAGATGCCAATCTACCCAAAGGCTCTATAGATCCCAGGCATCTTGGCTTCTGGAAGGAGAGCTACATATATCATCCAACAAAAGCAGGTTCCAAAAGCATGTCCTAGGCTCTGGGGATACAGCAGGGAGCAAAAAAACACCACCATCAAAATCACTCCTAGCCTCCTGACATTTCACTTCCTGGAATCAGTGAAGCCCTCTTGGCTGTTGAGCTATTCCTGAATGGGCCCTCTTTTGAGGTCCTCCCAGGGCAAGAACCAAGGAACCAAGGACATAGCTGCTGCAGTCTGCTTTGCTGTGACGATGACCACAGGGGCCAAGACTTCCTCTAAATATCCCTTTCTACCACCCATCTCTGCCAAGCAGGGCCTTACACTCCCACCACCCACTTGGTCCTTGGGACTTCCTCTCCCGCCCATTTGTATGTGGACTCTACCCTTTCCTTGGTCACAAGCTGGAGAGTAAATATAAAAAAGAAAAGGCAAAGTACATTTCAGTTGAAATCCCCAAGGAAACTGATGTGATTGCTGAACAGAAATGGTTCCAATAAGGGCAGAGAGGAATATTGCTTTTATAGCTTTTGGGACATAAAACATTTAGGAAATGTGATTGACTGGCAGGGTCTAATTTATCATTTATCTCATTCCTTCTGCTTGTGCACTGTCCTGCTCCCCACAACACACAGGCAGACACATGCAAACTTTTCCCCAATTTGCTTTCTTCCTCTCTCTCCAAGGCTTGGATTTATCATCGTTCTGTTAAACAGGAGAGCTCCTGTGGCTATTTATAATTAATGCTCAGAAACCTGCCAATCCATTTAATGACACTAGCAGGTCATGGCCCCCTTATAGCTCTCCATTAATCATCATTAGAACAGCTCTGCGTTTTTACATTCTTTTTAAATGTTAATTCACCTCTGTAATGCTCCTTTTAGTGAAAACTGTAAAGGGGGAAGTGGCTAGTGTCTCCACGCTGCCCATGGGGGATGGCTGGTGGAGTTGATAAAGTCTGGGTGATTTCCTCTGCTCTTTGTAGTCCCCTTCCCATCGCCAGCACCAGATGCCAGCCCAGTTTGCATTGGGGTTGCTTATTTTTATCTTTTAAAAAACACTCAGTAGCTTGAAGTTCTAGGCAAATGAACTTTTCACTCTGATGTCTTTGGAATCCTGGGGTTCAGGCCACAAACTGAAAGAAGCTCCAGGATTACTGGTCATGACATAGCTTTCTAGATCTTGCAAAGGATGAGCAGAAGTGTAGGGTTGAGAAATGTTGATTTAATGCAGCTCTGTACAGCAACTTCACCTCTTTGAACCTCAGTTCCCGTGTTTTGGGTCTCCATATTTTTATGTCCCTTGACTTAGTAAACGCTGTGGGTTTTTTTTTTTTATTTTGCTCATCTATGAGTCTTTCCAGGAGCCATGGCAATAACTCAAGCCTAGCTACTCCCCTTGAGTATCTAAACTTTGTAATTTTCCTTGTCCTGTCAAGCGAAGTACCTGGGAGCACAGGGCTCTAACAAAACCAAACAGAAATGAATGGGACAAATAGAAAATGTATTTTAAATTCATTTTTGACAAGCTTATGATATCCCTTGCTTCAGGCCAATGTGGTCTCGACATCTATCTGGAATCACATACTTGATGTTTTTTTGGTTTATGTTAATTTTAATTTTAAAGCTGCTTATATGTTAATCTCAGATTACCCATTCCTCTTAGGAACCAGATACTTCATCCATTAGGTCATTTAATTTTTAAAAATAATCTTTCAGAATATGTTAATAGCACTTTATATGTGAGGAAACAAACTCAAAGAGATGTGTGTGCAGTTCAAGTCTGTGTATTTCTACATTTCAGGGCCAAGGGCCAGCCTACATCTCTGGAACTTAAGACTAACCTTTAATTTGTGTAACTTCATTTATTTATTTATTTATTTATTTATTTATTAAAGATTTCTGTCTCTTCCCCACCGCCGCCTCTCCCCCCCCATCAAGCCCCCCTCCCTCGTCAGCCCAAAGAGCAACCAGGGTTCCCTGCCCTGTGGGAAGTCCAAGGACAACCACCCCCATCCAGGTCTAGTAAGGTGAGCATCCAAACTGCCTAGGCTCCCACAAAACCAATAGGTGCAGTAGGATCAAAAACCCATTGCCATTGTTTTTGGGGTCTCAGTAGTCCTCATTGTCCGCTATGTTCAGTGAGACCGGTTTTAACCCAGGCTTTTTCAGACGCAGGCCAGCTGGCCTTGGTGAGTTCCCGATAGGACATCCCCATTGTCTCAGTGTGTGGGTACCCCCCTCGCGGTCCTGAGTTCCTTGCTCGTGCTCTCTCTCCTTGTTCATTTTGCTTGGACCACTTCTTCAGGTTTGTCTTGGAGTGAGAAGGGGATATACTTTAGAGGAAATGGGAACTGGGTTACTCAATACCCGTTTACTGTTGCAAATATTTGCCTGGGTAAATCAACTGTAAACAAAGAAAGGTTTACTTTGGATCATCCTCTTGGACACTTCAGTGTGTGGTCACTTTGCCCCATTGCTGTTGGACCCATGGCAAGCAGAAGACCATGGCAGCCACGAAGTGAAGGAAAGAGAGGAATGGGGCTGAAGTGTCAAAGTCACCCTCAAGGGCACACCTTTGATGAGTCAACTCTGCCAAGTCCTGCCTGACATGTTTGTCCTTGCTTGAGGGAAGAGTGAGAATTGAGAAATAAATAGACAAGAGACAGTAGATAGTGTTGGGAGGGCACTCCGTAAATACTGAGACAAGCCTCGTGTTTATATCTCATAACCTTTATATACCCCAATCCAGAAAGGAGTGGGGGAGAGCAAAAGACTTTTTTTTTTTTTACCACAACACAAAGAACAAAGCAATTACCTTCTTGATACCCAAAACATCAAGTAACCACACCCCAGGTTAAAACATCCTATTGTAATAACCTTGAAGGAGCAAGAATAGGTCTGAACTCTCTGACCTTTGGCCAAGGTGGAATGGATCTACTTCTGTAAGCTTCTACACAACTTCCTTTCACTTGCTCCACCTCCTAAAGTTCCAAATCCTCCCAATAGGACTACAGACGGACAGCTATCCCTTTAATGCTTGGGTACTGGGGATCACTAGTAGCTGCTGCTGTGTTGTACAAATTATAACAAGAAACCTCTGAGTTGGATCAAACTCTACTTCTAGATATGTTTCTCATGGTGTTCAAGCTCACTTTGGTAATGTGATGTACAGATGGGAGTCCTTGGTTGGGGAGAGGAGCATCTTTAGGGCACTCTTTTTCGCCTTTATTTCTTCTACCTAGCCCCAGTTCTTACAAGGAAGCCATACATCTTGTCCCTTCCCTGCAAAGCATCACGGATGCACTAAATAGACACCAGTCCCCAAGCTGGGCTCTGGCCATCTGTTCTGCCCTTTGCTTGAGAATGCAATAAAATCTGCTTGACAATTATGTCAGTACAAAGGGCAGAGAGGACTGCATGTCAAAAAGCTGTGTAAAATCTATTCTTCCAAAGGCTGTATCAGGAATATTCTGGCCAAAGGGAGCTCTAACAGAGAGTGCTTATTGTAGCCTTGGCCTTTCTTGTCTGGATCCTTTTCTGTATTAACAGATTCATGTTCGTTCTTGCTTGGTACCCAGTTAATGACAATAAGACCCTGTCATCATGCATGGCTGTCTACATTTGAAAGGGCTTAACAGATCTATTATCTCTTTAAGTCTTCATGACTGTGGCTGGATTTCAGAAACAAAAAGGGCTTTGGAAAACATTTAGCCCAACACTTGCAGCTGATGATTATTGATGTATTTTGTTTAGCTTAAGTAATGTATCCTTATTAAATATAATTTGGGAGCCACACAAAAGTAGCTTTAAAAAGATTTAAAGTCACTCATGCGCAATTACATTTAATGTATCTCTTCCCACTTTTTTCTTATTCTCTGTTACAGTTTTTTATTATATCGTTATAATCATATCATTTATATCTCATTTTTTCTTTTTAAGAATAGATCAGAAGCAATTTTCCATGTCGTTACATAGTATTAGCGAATATCATTTTAATTGGTTTCATTATATTACATCAAGTGGATATACAATACTCTCACCCCATGTTTGGACATTTATGTTGTTCTAATTTTTGCTACCATAAATAAGATTTCTGTGAACATCTGCATCATTATGGTCTGCTTGCAGTTTTATGATTGTTTCCTTAAACCAGATAACTGAAATTCTAGTACTATCAGTTCACTGATTTTACGGTGGAAAACGAGCCACAGGGAAAGGAAGGGTCCTCAGGTCCCTGGTCAGCTAGAAAAGCAGCATTCATATGGAAAGTCAGGTCTGCGGGAGGGGGGCCCTGCTTCCTTCCCTTCCACAGTAATCCTCTAAATGTCTAAATAAAGAGCTTTCAAATGCCTTGCGCTTCCACATAAAAGTAATTTTATTTTTTAGGACCCAAAGATTGAAGACCAAATTACAATAAAGCTACTGTAAATTCTGTAGCACTTTTAAGTACCGTGTGCGAGAGAAGCAAAGTGGAACAGGTGTACTTAACAGAGGAGAGACTGGCTTCTCTCAAGGCCAAATGAGCACAGGGACCCCAAACTCTCCACTATGCCCCCACTCTGCACTCGCATCCCAGAGGACCCTAGTCTTCTTTGAAGGCCTTTAGTTTTCTTCCAGAATGTTCACTCCAAGCCATTCTCAATGGCCTATCTCTCCTCATTTGAACAGCACTGGAAGACGAGGAGACTGAAGAGGATAAAAGTTTATAGTTCATATAGGAACTAAAGGGGCAGGTAGGAATTTGAGACACAGAAACATGGCTGCCACCTCTGCTCCTAATTTCCCCCCGCAGTACCGCTTTGTTCCATGTTCTTGGACACTGAAAAAGGAATATGATGATGTCCATGACCATGACTCTCATGGTCAAAGCTCTTGTTCTCAACCTTCAGATTCATTAAAAACCTGTAAATGGGGAGGAGGGACAGTGTAGGATTCTTGAAACTTTCCCCTTTAGATCCTGGCTTCCACTAAGGTAGCTCCTCCTCCCACATATAAATTGACAGGCAGTGACAGACAATAGACTCTTCCGAGAACAGGCTCTGCCTTTCGACTGGACCAGGGAACCTGGAGATTATGAGAACAGCATCAGATGGGTCCACGAGAGATTGCTTATATTCAGACACACTGAAGTACATCTACATGACTTTATGAGGTTTTCCTAATTGAAAACCATGGGCCCTGACTGTCCTCGCTGGTGGTCTCATAGTGTGATATGAAGGAGGGGGCAAATTTATACATCCTGTCCGTCCTCCAACCAGCACGAGAAAGAAAAATATAATTTCCATAACTGCGTCCCGGGGTGCAATAGCTGCCAGATCTTTTCATCAGTTGGAAAGATTCCTGGCCAGTTTCTGGTCCTGTAGCCCTTGTGAAGAGGTCTCAGTATGGAGTCTTTCTCATGCTGGTGTCTAAGCCCTGACTTGATCTCTGAAGTGGGAAATCACAGCAGAGCTCCAGCAAGGGCAAGGGCTTTCCTCTGGGAACGCATCTCTGTTGGAAATTCCTGCCAGAAGCACCAGCTTTCCAACTCCAGGGCCCTTGATTTGCAACTGTATTCTACCACTTCCTGTGTGACCTGGAGTGCATAGTGATTTCTCCCTCAGCTTGACTTTGTCAAAAACATGGTGACATGGATGGTCACATCCAGGAACAAATGCAGACATCTTGGTGCATCCAAGATGTGGAACACACTTCCTCCTCCTGCGTCCTGAGTGTGGTCACTGGGCGTGGACACCAGAAGTTTCCATTTGTACAGAGCAAACTTAGGTACTGAGCTGCAAGGCGGCACCTGAGTTCTAGCAGCTGGAGCTTTGCCCATGCAGACAGCGGAATGCAGTAGCTGCACCGAGAAAGGCTTCAGAAAAATCTAGGACATGTGTTCTCTGCTATTTAGCCTCTCTCCCTTGAGCTTTGGGTGAAACCAGTTTTCTTCTTTTCCCTCTTGTCCTAACTTGGGCCGTCTGAGTTTCTGGTATCTGATACTGAATCTCCCTAATTGACCTCCTTCCCTGTACAGAAATAGAGAAGAAAGGAGGGTCAGGGAGGAACATGAAAAAAAGAAGGGAGGGAGAAGGAGAGGAAGGCAGGCAGCATGCAAGCTGGGAAGGCGACTGGATGGTTACAGTTCCACAAGCAAGAGGACCTGAATTCAGATTCCCATACCCACAGAAACACTACCTTATAATTCCAGGATCAGAAGGAGAGAAGACACTCCTCCATACTCCCAGCCAGTGCAAATTGGGTAGCCACATTTTTTTTTTTTTTGAGACAAGGTTTCTCTGTAGCTTTGGAGTCTGTCCTGGAAGTAGCTCTTGTAGAAAAGGCTGAGCTCAAACTCACAGAGATCCGCCTGCCTCTGCCTCCTGAGTGCTGGGGTTAGAGGTGTGCACAACCACCGCCCAACTGAGCTCTAGGTTTGATTAAAAGACCCTGACTTAATAAGTAAGGTAAAAAAGCTATCGAGGAAGATCTCTGAATCCCCGATATCAACCCCAGGCTTTCACACGCATAAACATACAAGTGCACGCGCCATATGCACATGCACAGACAGAACCTGTGAACGCAAACACAAATCATACATGCATATACATGAAAAGAAAAAGAGGGAAAGGAGAGAAAAGAAAGAGTTGGGAAGACAGAAAGTCAGAGCACAGAGGCAGAGAATTAGGGGAAAAGGCAGGGAGAAAAGCTGAGAAACTTAACAACTCTAAATGTGAAATGTATTTAGTGATCAGAGCAGCCTTTATTAGAGCAACCCTGTCAGTCTTATAGACAACGCATTGCCCATTGCTGCGTGCACGGGGAGGAGCTCCAAGTTCCAGACTTTTTGACACTGAACATGGAATCCATGATCTCCTGTACTTATGGAGGTGGGTGGGTTTGTTCCTAAAGAGTTACTTCAGTGTTTCTTCTGTTCCTTGGATAAAACATGAGCTTGGGTGAGTCCCCACCCCTAGCTGGAGAGCTATTGACAGCTGTTAGTGTCTAGGGGACACAGAATTACATAACTTTAGGGACATGGTCTCTGATGGCCCCACACCTTCACATGTGGACAGCACTAACTGGACTCAGTGGTTTTATTTTTTTTTCCTTGTATAAGATGTAAAGTAGGGAGGGGACTTGGGTGTATCTGGGAGGAGTTGGAGGAGAAAAACAGAAATGGCTACGGTCAAAATATATCATATGCATGTTTGGAATTCTTAATAAGAAAAATAGATAATATTTTTCATTTATATATCAATATCCTATGTTAATATATATATTAAAAACATGAAGATTGAAGACAGGGCCTTCTGCTAAGCCATCTAACCTCATTAATGGGGCCATCAGACCTTTCTTACTACTGTTATGAGGATGAATACTGTAACATATTATCGTGTTTGATATACAGTAGGTTTTTAGTAAACAGAAACATTGTATTCATGTCTGATACCATGGTGTATCATGAGTGGCTACTTTTCTCTATCTTTCATCAGATGTCCTTAATGTCCACCAGTTTGTCTCTCTCCACCAAGGTTATTAGATGTTTGTATGAGAGATTCTAATTGGGAGAGCTCGAGATAATTCCCATCAGAGACATTCTATCAAAGCCCCCTTTACCCAGCAAAATAATGCTCATCATTGTTTGCATTAGGATATTGGATATGAGATATTTTTGAAAGTCCCCCTAAGGGAGGACTAAGCAGTGACAATGATAACTGCAAGTATCTGGGAGGCTGCTGGCGATCAGCAGCCTTTCCCACACATTAGAGGGTCTTGTGAGCTGGGAGTCGTTCTCAGATACTCTCTGGATAACTGGCAGGAACTGGGCAGAAGGTCTTATTGACATGGATGGGTTGGGGCATGAGGCTTCATAGAGTGTGTTATATGTACAGTACACAGAACAGCACTGCGGATATTGTATGCCATGTCTCCGAACAGGAGAGTGGTGGATCTATATCTATCAATCATGCTCTCTCTTACCTGCTGATTTGTATATATAGAGAACCTGCGGTACTCAGTAACTTCTTCTGAGGTGTCTAGGAGACAGTGGTCAATGGAGATCATTTCTTCTCCCTGAAAGAGAAAGAACTGGAAAGAGAACTAAATGGTTCTTGTGGGCCAGTGGCTAAATGGAATAGGAACAGCCAAGAAATGGTTGAAAAAATGAGAAACTGAGCAAGTACAGACTGCTGTGTGGTTGCCTGTAGAAGTGGAGCTGCAATAAAAGCAGCTACAGAAGTACAACCCTAGCTGACAAGGGCAGAGTCAAGAGAGATGCAGGAACCCGCTCAGACCGGATGGAAAAATCCATCAGGAACAACTAGGAAAAAGAAGAAGCTGGCCATAGAATGTCTACCAAAAAAGTCATCATTAAAACAAAGCATATAACCCAAGGTGAAGGATATAGGCTGGGTGGGATATCCTCTGGCCATATTAGTACTACTGAGCCTTATAAGACTCCCCATTAAACTTTTATGGCACTTTCTATAGTACCCCAAGGCGCTCACTGAAATGATCCAATGGCCATATCTTAAGGCCTGTGAGAACTGTCACAGGAAATAGAGCTGTTCATCAGAAGAAAGAAAGTTAGAAGATGGCTTAATATAAGTTCACAATTAAAGGTTTCTCCATGTGATGACAAGCAGCTGCTTTTCATTAGACATTGGGGACTAAAGATGGTGAAAACTCATTTAATTCCAAGTAAAGCTTAGACTACAGAAAAGGAAAAGGCAAGTAGCCCAAGACTGTTTCTTCTCAGTTCTGAGGTTTCTAAGCCACCTAAATTGTCATTCTCTCTGGAAGAACATTGCTTGATATTTGGTCCATATCCTGTATCAACTCCAGCAAGCTTCCTCAGTTCCCCCATTCTCTCTCCTTCCATGCTAAAACCTTAGGCACTTTCTCTGGTTCTATACCTGTAGAGCAAAACA
The DNA here is from genome assembly GCF_014885135.2 of Alexandromys fortis. NCBI lineage: Eukaryota > Metazoa > Chordata > Mammalia > Rodentia > Cricetidae > Alexandromys > Alexandromys fortis. The sequence continues at coordinate 1,998,172 of NW_026067994.1, forward strand.
TTGCTGGGAGAAGACAGACAAACAGAAAGAGAGAGAAAGAAAGAGAGGGGGGGCATTTTCCACTGCCAATGCCTCCTACAATGCATCTCTAGTAGGTGCACATGTGTTTTCCTCAAGAAGTTGCATTCTGTCTTCTCTCTCTTTCTCAAAAGCTTTATAGCCTTCTCAAGATTTCCTTTCTCCCATTTGAGGCGAATGGCTCCTATTTCATTGAGGAAATAGAAGCAATTGGGAGTTGACTCATCTCCTGGCCCCCATATCTCCCAATACCTGTTTCTCATTTGGGGACCTATAAGACACTCAGGTTGTAATGGAAAAAAATATCCCTTTCTAGTTTTAGAGTTCGGTTCCTCAATTTATGTTCTGAAGCCTATGCTCGCTCCCCTCAAGGAGTTCAATCGCTCAATTACCTGCTTTTCTTTCTTTTGCTCCCCGCCCCCTCCACTGAATCCTTGCCATCAATACGCAGACCAGACGCACTTGTCTCTCCATCTTTAAAACAACTGTACCATCAACAACCCCTCACGCCCTCATACCCCACTTCAGTCACAGGCACATTTGTCTGTTCCCCTTCCCCTTGAGCTATCTCCAAAACTGATCTCTATTTATTATCTTGGCTTTTCAACTCAGACTGCTCGACTCTCGGGTTTGGCACTGGTCCACGACACTTGACTACAACCGAGCTCGTCAGAGTCACCGGCGACAGTTTTATTGTCAAACGATGCGGTCAATTTCCAGCCTACCTCTCAGGAACACTTGACACAGATGACCCATTCTTCCTTCCCCTCTTGACCTCCCCGACAAAACACTCTGCCATCTTCCTTCCTTCGACCTCTCAATCACCTCCAATCGCCTTTGCTTGCCTTCTCCCCCTCAGCCCAGTCTTTACTTACAATCTGGCGCCGGCTTGGTCCTCAGACTTTTCCTGGACCAGTTCACTCCTTTGACTCCTAGTAGCTTTGACACACTGGTGCTGACCAGATTCATGCCTCCAGGCAGCTTCTTGCCTGTAAACTCCAGATCTAGAAAGACATCTCGAATAAACTGTCATTTCACCTCCTTCTTTTACCCACATTTTTAAAGTTGCTCTTTGTTTGAAGCTGGGATGAACTCATGACTGGTGGCATTTTAAAATCGCTATCTGTCCCAAGCAGAGAGGCTCAGCTGCCGCTCATGTGCGAGCTCAAACTTGGGCGCATTCCCTCTACTCCTTGAGAGCCGTACACTGTTGGCACTGAGCATGTTTGGTTAATTATCATTTAAGATTTCTTCAAAACACGGTTGCTAGAATCACGCAGTGACTCACCATTGAAAGAGGTTATTACATTCAGCAAAATGCATGGAAGCAAAACAGCAGGGTGTAAATTTAATAAAGGTAATTGAAGTCCGTCTCTGTCTCGGGAAGACTGACCATGATCCGCGTTCTCTTATGGACCAATTACCTTCTGTTTGAGACTTCAGCTAGAGAGGGTGCTCAAAGCTGACGATTTGCTTTTGACATATGAAAAGAAATTGATGAACATTATTCATTCAAAGGCAGGGACAATTGCCTGGTCCTTGGGGATAGTAAAAAGAGTTCTGATCAACGGAATCTGTGCTCACCAGTTGAAAATGCTCCCACTTTTTTTTTTTACTATTAATTAATAAAATTTTCTGTCTCAGAATATATCATGCTACCATTGCATTAAATATATTCAGAATGGTACTTGCTACTCTACCACCTTGCACCCATCAGTTTTTAGTCTCCCAAGTCCTCTCTAATGGCTCCTTCTAAACCTCTTGCCAGAGCTCAAACCCTAAGAATTACCCTTGCTTCTCTTTTTTTGTTATCCTTAACATAAAAGACATGGGCATTTCTGTGTAGTCTATCACAAAATATGCCATTGTCTGTATTTATTCTTCTTTTTTCAGATTCCTGCTTCCCAGATACTTGGGGTAGCACGGGGTGTTGCCTGTACCATCGCAGTAGCCTTCTAGTGGATTGTGTAGGTTTCACACCTTCTTCTCACTCTTCACCTCGTGCCCCTACAGTCCAGAACCGCAGCATAATATTGTCCGGCCATAAAGCAGATTTGGCCACCTAGTTCTTATACCAAAATGCTCAGCCTGCTCTGAGCTTGCATTTTCCCCCTTCTCTTCCCTCTTAGAGACTGCCACATATTTCTCCATGATTTTGCTCCAAGAAACTGGTCCCTCCTGTTTCCCAGATTTGCTCCTTTTGTTCTTGCTCTGTTAACTCTGCCCGAGCTCCCTGCTGGTCCTGTCCTCCTGTGCTGGCTGCTTTCTGCCATTCAGAGCACAGTTTTGTCTCTTTCACCTGTTTTCCGTCACACAGCTTCTCCTACTACGGACACAATTGCATGGGGCTCCAGAACTGAGTTAACGGGGTTTAATTCAAAGGCACAGGAGTTGTGAATCCTGAATGCTTCTGGAAGGACTCGCCCCTGTTGCATCACACAGCTTCAGTGAAGACCTGGTCCTGCACACATGTGTGCACTTTGCTGTGTGCACATTCCAGAACCCTAAGCAATACCAAGTAAGGTTAACTGAGCACCTCTGATCAGATTTGAGACCACACACATCAAGTGTTCTGCTTTTATGACAACATCATGATTTGATTGCAGAAAAACAGATTTTTAATATATTTCTGTCATTATTTCTCAACACATAAGCATGGGTTATATTTGTGAGAATGTTTAGTTTTAATAAAATTGCTGTTTGAGTCACTGACTTAAGTCTCACAAAAAAACCATTAACTGAAGTTTGTCTTAGGTATTAGGACAGAATTTCTAACTATTTCTGAAATGGCTCTAAGTATACTTCTACAGCTTGGCACCCTGTGTTTATGAAACAGCATTCCCAGCAAATTGACCATTAGAAAATCAAAATATTAGACTATTCTGAAACATGTTGAAGATGCTGTCTGTTCTGCAGCATAAAATAATCAGCCAAGATTTAATTCTTTGTGTAAAAATAAACAAGCAAATCCATCTCATTACTATGCAAATCGGCTTTCATCTTCATTAAATGGTAAAATTATATGTGTACCAAGGAATTGTTTTAAAATAAATTTCTTCGTTGTTTATTAGCTGTAAATGTTTGATTTGTATTCCTCTTGTGTGTGCCTATATGCTGGGATCTTGTGAAAATGTCTCAAGTGAAAAGGAAGAAGCTGAAGCCTTTTTCTAGCATGTCTTCCTTTGTTACTGTCTGTTGTGTCCTGAAATTGTCTAGTCTATTTGTTTGGCTGTATTGTTGATTCTTCCAACTCCATCCAGGAGGGAAAGAAACTGCTTCCTTCATCCCTACTACCTTTAAAAACAAGGTAATGCCTGGTAAATAGGGATAGGGATGGCTGCTCCATACTGTCAGAAGTTATGAATGAAAGAACACTCCCCTCCACCAGCGGCATGCATGCTTTGTTTCTGGGAGGTGATGTCAGTGACAGCAAGGGTAAACCTTCCAAAGCATGGAACACACTTCTCTTCTGTGTAGAGAGCAGTTCCTTAGGCTTCATCCTCTCTCTGCTTCCTTTCCCAGTGGTCAGACAGAGATCTCTCTCTCCTTAGGCCACTATGAGAATTAAGTGAAATAGTTTATGCAAATAAATATCTTTCTACCTGAACAGCCTTACTTAGTGCCTCTTGGAGAATCAGATCAAAGCTCTTTCTTGACTCCCAGCATGTCCTAGGAAGATGCACAGTCGTATTTATGTAACTAACTCTGCACTGCGTGTCTCCAAAGACACCCCCACTCCTGAGACACATTCTGCAACTCCAAATAAAGACCTTATTCCCCAGACAAACATTAGTTGTTACTTGGTTGAATTCGAGTCTGTTTTCAGGTTTGTGAAAGCAGTTTTGCGTGTTGAGAAGTTCACTTTCTACTGTTAACGCGATACAGTAGCATTTTGTGTTTTAAGTTATTGAAATCTCAAATCTGCCACTCCTGCTGGAACTGGTTTTCTGTCTTTCTTTCTTATCCCAGGCAGGGCTGGGTACTCCCCGTAACCATTTATTTGGGTAGCCTCTGGGTCTCTAGAGGAAGCTTACAACTGATTCAGAAGTGTGTGTGTGTGTGTGTGTGTGTGTGTGTGTGTGTGTGTGAAGGCTTTTGGGAGAGGACCTAGGTGACTCAGTGTGTCTTGTATTCAGTGTTTTCATTTCAAGCAGGATTGTAATGTGGCCAGAGTATGACTGGGGAGGTGAGAGGTGTTGAAAAGACAGCCATGAGTTCTTGTGCCATCCCCTACTCATCAGCGGGTATGCTAAAGCTCAACGCAGTGCCTAGAAGACATCGCCACGGGGCACTTGTGGAATGTTTTCTAGCGGTGCCTCATCTGCGGTCCAGTAACCAAAGACAGGAGTGAGATGTGAAAAATATCTGTGGAAATCACAGGGATGGGCAGGGCAGCCAAGAAGAGGCACTGCGGGGGAAGAAGAGTGGCAGTGGCCAGTGGCGTTAGGAGATGGAAAGGACTTTGAGAACGCCCTCTGCTCTCAGCTCAGCTCCATCACACTCCCAGATGTAGCTCCCACACTCTGCAGCTCTCTTCCAGAGACGGGGTGCAGTGTGTATGTGGTGGGGGGCAGAAATCCTGTGCAGAGAAACACAGCCTGGGACGTTATTAACACAGGATTTGAACTTCTCAGTTTTATAGAACTGAGCTGGCTCCTGGGCAGGGAGAGAAGATGACTTCTCATCAGAAGTTTAAGCCCGCCCCTTTCTCCCAGCAAACATGCCAGCAGCATCTGGGTTAATGAACTGTGCCTTTTAATAAATGGGTCTTATCTTGCCAGAGCGCCACTAAATTGTCAGGATTTTAAATTAACTTAATAGTTTCATGGATGGTACTTACTCACTGGTTACTCCAAAAGGAGAGTGGCCCCCAGCCTGGGTTTCTTATTGAATTATGCAACAGTTAGTTATTTCATTTGGGTTTAAGGGGAAATGTTTAGGATTAATGTGCAATGCCTCAACGCCCCCCTTAATGGGCATTTCCAGACCTACCCTAAGCTAAAAGCCAGCCATCAATCATTAGGGTCACTCCGTGTTCCACGGACTTAGAAAGAGACGGCTCACACCAGAATGGCCAGCAGACTCCGGAAAATACCCTTTCCTATTCCAGGAGGGTAACAAAACTGTCTATCTTACTTTTGTTCATTTTTGCTAAATGTTTACTGAAATGAGCAAGCCCCTATCCCATCTATAAGGTGCTCATATGCATGAGAAAGTGGTAAGCACTCTGCGTGAAGTGATTGTGAGATTCCGGAATTTCTAAGGAGGACCATTAACTCTGTGAAGTGAAGTATCATGGTGGGTGAAGCTTCTAGAAGATGGGAGGTTTAAGCAGGGCCTTGAAAACCATATGTTTAAATGCCTGAAGTTGTTAAACTCATCCCTGTAGGGAACATCGGGGAAAATGGGGCAGAAAGTTTGTAAGAGCCAGAGGTCAGAGAGGATGGGGTAAAGACATTGTCTTCTAGCTGGGCAGTGGTGGCGCACGCCTTTAATCCCAGCACTTGGAAGGCAGAGGCAGGTGAATCTCTGTGAGTTGGAGGCCAGCCTGGTCTACAAGAGCTAGTTCCAAGACAGGCTCCAAAGTTACAGAGAAACCCTGTCAAAAAAAAAAAAAAAAAAAAAAAAAAAAGACATTGTCTTCTGCTGACTCATGAAATCACATTTGTGGTTGCTAAATCCCAAGCCAGTGAATATTCCAACATGAGCGTGTTGGCCATCCTCCAGTATGGCCCCAGACCCGTGCACATATCAGCAGGACAAGCTGGACACAGCAGGGCATAAGAGAGAGAGAGACAGAGAGAGGCAGAGAGAGCATGAACCTGGGAGGGAACTGGGGGTAAATCCTAGAGGAATAAGAGGAAAGGAATGAGGGACTGGATATGATCAAAATACAATGTATTCATGTAGGAAATTCTCAAAGAAATAATAAAAATATTAAATACATACATATATGCATACAGGTAGACAGATATAGATCATCCCTGGCAAAATTTGAATTTTGTCTTTCTCTAGAATAAAATTTGAATTTTGTCTTTCTCTAGAGATAATAACTTCTTATGAAGAAATAAAACTGCTACATATTGAGCATTTATTGGTAAGCTGTTATAAATTATTTGCAATATCTTATGAGATATAAAATAACATTATTTCCATTTTACAGATGAGAAACCTTGGTGTCCATGGAAAATGTGTTTGCTCCAGGCTTTGGGCACAGAAAGATTCTAACTGGAACACAAGTTTGTTAGTAACATTAATTTTTTTTCAGTCCCTAATAAATCCCCTCTGCCTCTCAGACACACACATTAGTCTAAATAGCCAAGTCTTCTTCTGTTAAGGGTAGGAAGGCAATTCTGTTATATAGACAGTTTACTCCAATGAGAGCAAGGAAGTGTTGTCCCAAAGCAGGTCCCTCTGTTGTACTCAGAAATCGAGTTTGGAAGGGGAGTTATATGACATGTCGTTGCTATGCAAAACAGGGCCAGCCATGCAAGCTAGCAGACAGGAGTGACTGAGACATTATTCTGTACCCTCCAAAACTGTCAGAGTGTCCAAAGGGAGGGGCATCGTCTCTATCAACTGAAGACAAGCAAGCTGTGACAGAAATCATTGCTGTCAGCAAGTAGCTAACAGCCAGGTGTACGGTCGAATACTAACTTGCAACACTACTGAGTGCTACGAGCAAATGCCACTTGAAAAGAAAAGAGGGACGTCTGTGATGGAAGCTGAGAGTGGCTCCTGACCTATCCACACTGAGTCCTCGTGCCCATTTGGCTGGCCACATCTGGGGTACAGGAGACAGACACAGACTGGTTAGACAGCCTTCGGGCTCCTTTCCTTCCTAGAAGTGGTGCAGAAGTTCCCACAGACACCTACTGGGACTGCCCTGCTGGGAACTTCATGTGTTTCTGCCCCTGGGCAAGGACTCCGCTATGACTGAGAAGAAACAGAAAACAAAACCTGACCCTTTCAGCTTCTCTGCTCGTCCCCGGAAGAAGCACAGGGGGCCCGCAGAGTGGAGTGACCTTGAGAAGGTCAGGAAGACCTCTGAAGTTGTGCGGCAGCACGGGGCAAGGGGATCAGCGTGAGCCATAAAGGAAACATTGTATATAAAAGCCCTACCTTCCTTTCTTCTGGAGCAGACACAGGCACTGGCTTCATTTTGTATTCATAAAGCTTCTCTTTGGAGGTGCCTTTAAGAAGTGCAGAAGGAAGCTTGAAGAAGCATGTTGGGGGGTCAAACACACATTTCCTTGGGCTCTCTTTCATCTGCCTCAAAAAACAAAAATTCTTCTTTTTTCATCACCTCCTCCCGTAAAAAGGACTAAGCTTTTGTTGGCAGCAGCTTCCCAGGGCTTGGAACCTCAGCAATTAATACAGGAGGCCAAGGGAGACATAGACGGTGGGGAGGGACCCCGCTGGAGAGGAGAGGAACAAGAGTAAGCAAGGATGGGAATGGTGGTGGCAGTGGCTCAGAGAACTAACAGGGAGGTCTGGCCTGTGGCTGCAAGGTGCTCACGGAGCTGTGTAGGGGCCTCACAGCAAGGCTCTTCTGCAGTGTGTGTTTTAAGGCAAGCTGCAAATGTGGCTAGGAAATTCAAACTAATCAAGGAAGGTCAAGAGAAGGGGTTTTGCTTGGCTCTAACCTTTGAGGCCACATCCTTCAACTCTGTTGCAAATAGATCTATAGTTTCTTTATTTCTGGTTATGGTCTTTACTTGGAGACAATATTTCTATAACAAAACAGAACAATGAAGCCAGCTTCTACCCTGCTTTATTATGTCTAGTGATTCCCTGAGGTGTTTTGTTTGTTTGTTGTTTTTGTTTTTTCTTTCTTTTCTTCGTTTTTTTTTTTTTTTTTTTTTTTTTTTTTTGTGTGTGTTTTGTTTGTTNTTTTTTTTTTTTTTTTTTTTTTTCCGAGACGGGGTCTCATTGTAGCTTTGGAGCCTGTCCTGGAACTAGCTCTTGTAGACCAGGCTGGCCTTGAACTCACAATGATCCTCCTGCCTCTGCCTCCTGACTACTGGGATTAAAGGCATATGCCATCACCGCCCAGTTTGTCCTGAGTTTTAAGACCTTTCAACCTCCTTTGCTTCCACGCCCCTCCTTACTTTCTGTACGGGCCTTTTCTTGGCCAGGCTAAGTTCTGACAGGTCTTGCCTTCAGTGCTACTCTATCCACCCTATCTCCAACCTGGAAAATCCCCCATCTTTTAAAATCTGCCCAGACACACTGGGTTGGACTTCTACTGCCCCCTGCTCTCCTGGGGAAGGGGTTAGTGTTATCCGCTTTCAGGTCTGAATCATTTTCTTCCAGGTACTCCTCTGGAGGTTCACATCCTCCACTGATAGCACTTCTCCCCTGGACGTCTATGTGCACCCTTGATAGTGGTCCTTCCCTGGGTATCCGTGTGTGTCATTCACAACAGTCCTTCCCTAAACATCCATGTGCACCATTGATAGTGGTCCTCCCCTGGACAGCCACATGCACTCCTGATAGCAGACCTCCTCTAGACGTCCATGTGCAGACTTGATAGTGGTCCTCTCCTGGACAGCCACGTGCACCACTGATAGTGGCCCTACCCTGGACGTCCATGTGAGCCTTTTATAGCGGTCCTTCCTGGGAATCCATGTGTACCATTGAACTTTCTCTTAGTGATTTGCATATGGATAGGGTGTTTTTACTTCTCCAAGGTTTGCCAAAGCATAGCCTGTGTCTTGTCTTTTGTAGCACAGTGAGGTTTTCTAAAGGACAGTTTGGACATGGCTAAGTTAAAATAGCAGAACCTAAAACAGCGAGAGACACACCCCAACATTCAAAGAGAGGGAAGACAATTAGAGGAAAGAGTTTTTGGGTTCCAGGGACTTGATTTCCTCAGGCAAGGCTAAGGGAATGTTTGTGTGTCTCTCTCTGTGCGCGTGTGTGTGTGTGTGTGTGTGTGTGTGTGTGTGTGTGTGTGTGTTGGGGAGGTAATGAGGGTAGTGGGCCCTTTCTGTGAGGGAATGTGTACATGTGTGTGTGTGTCTCATTATATGTCCTTCTCCATGTGTATCTCTCTCTCTGTGTCTGTATCTCTCTGTATGTGTACGACTGTGTCTGTGTATGTATGTTCATATGTTTGTTTGTATGTATATGTCTGTGTTTGTGTATACATGTGTTTGTGTCTATATGCGTATATGTGTCTGTGTCTCTGTGAGTGTACCAGAGAAACTAATTAATGGTGGCCAAGAGACTGGAGTCCCCGCACCAGAGACAGTGAGTCCCCAGGTGGCCTCGAGTCTCAGCTACAGGTTGGGATAGCTTCACACCTGGTGCCAGGCTTGCAGCACACTGAGCATTTTTGGGCAAATCAGAGCACATGGCTGTCACTTTTTTATTCTCCTTTCCCAATTATGTGCTTGGAACAGAGCCCTGAGGATCGTTCCACACAGCAAAGGAAGCACACATTTAAGCAGTAGCGGCAGAGTGTGTCTCACTTCAGTGAAATTCCTTGCCTGGCTAGATCTGAAAAGGCAGCCTTTCCTCTCTGCGCTCCAGCCTGGGCTACCTAAACAAGACCTTCTCTGTGCTCTGCCCATCCTCCTGGGGAGGGGGGAGCGGTGAGGCAGCAGCCCCCCAGGGCCCTTCAGGTTCCCTACAGTTCCCCTTGCTGCCCACTGCGCAGTACAAGGCTCTGAGAATTCCAGTGCTCTCTCCTCCCCTGCCTCGTGCAGGCAAGAGACAGCATTGCTTCTTTCTGAGCTATGATGGCATTTCTCCCTGCGGTCCAAGCCGGAGGCGCCAGCTTTCTCTGCCTTTTGGAGAATTTCAATTTCAAAGAAGCAAGAGAGAGGGAAGGAAAGAGGGGGAACAAAAAGAAAGGATGACTGGAAGCGAGGAAGAGAGGGAAAGAGGAAGGGAGAGAGTAGAGGGAAGGAGGGAGGATGAGCAGGGGGAAGGGTTCTGCCAGTTGTCTCTGCATTTTCAATCTGACGCACACGTCTGTAATCCTCATATTCACCTCTTTGATCTGTCACTTTGAGTCCCAAAGTAACAGTCTGGAATATTATACAAAACTCTCCCCGGTCCCCTCCCCACTCTATCAAATTAGACATTTAGGTACTTAGCGGAAGTAAAAGAGTGTAATTCTCCAAGTAATTGATAGTAATGAATTTGTTTGCTGAGTGATGTGGCTTATTGACGGCACTTGTGTGTGATCTGCTCTCTATAATAAGTGCAGTGTTTGTGCTCGGCTTGTTGAGTTAATAAAATCTACAAAGTGGTTTTGACAAAAGAATATGCACTCTAATGCAATTCTCAGTGAAAGCAGCTCCCTTTTTTGGTGTGTGTGTGTGTGTGTGTGTGTGTGTGTCTGTTAATCATCACTAATTATAAAAATGGGAAGCTGTCTGCTTCCTGATGGTTTATAATGGAGAACACCTATGGCAGGAGATGTATTCCCAGGATGTCAATGGTTTCAGATCTTTGTGGCGCCTCAACCCCTCCCAGCTACAGAGGTCTAAGGCAAAAACAACATTAAACATTTAAGATCTAATTAGACTTTGTGCTGAACTTGGGTGACGATGAGACTAACTTTCTACAGAAGATTCAGCGAGGTCCACTCAGCCCTTTGCCCCCCTCCAAGCCCTCACTCCTCCCTGTGCCCGCTGTATAGATAATGACTGCTTTCCCAAAGGAAAGCGTAAGCTGAAAGAGTAGAATCGATGGCAACCTTGCAACCTCGTCAGAGAAGCCACTGCGTGAAAAAAAAATATTGTTATCCATGTGAACGGAGTAATTAAAATGAACTAATCATTTCCCAAAATATTTATGTATTGAAAGCAATTCCGACTGATTGCCTTTAAACAGCATTTTATTCAGTTTCCGTCGTAAACAGTTAGGAGCCTGCTCCCATTAGCTTTCGGAGCGCCAGCCCACCCAGGGTGGTAATGACTCTGGAGGGGCTCCTGCACTGAATCCAAGTAGAAAGGCCAGCCTGGGCCACTGAGGGCGCTAGTCTGGGAAGAGCCCCCTTAGGGCTCTGTCATCCCACTAGAGCTGGCTGTCCGGACCCTGGGACCTTCCCCATTGATAGATAAGAGTCCTTTCTCCAGAATTCAGTGTCAGCTCTGAGCTGCTTCCTTCTTGTTTCAGCCAGGAAGAAGCAGAAGTTGGATTAAATTAAGGTCAACACATGAACAACTGCATGGCCCAAACCCTGGGAATTTTAAAACATAATAGTGTTTACAGCAGCAGTGTTGTTTTGAAGATGCACACGAGAGACATCTTTTGGTAGCTCAGGCAGCGGGGTTTGGTCCAGCCTGAGGGGACAGACAGGCAGGGGAAAATTACAGGGATGAAAGGCAGGGAAAAGGAGTACCATGGTTACTGAGATGATTCAGTTGTGGGAAAGGTCTGAGAACAAAGCGGCCCCCAGTGGCAGGAGGATTTGGGGAGTGGAGAGACAAACTCTGAAGGCACAGTTGGGGACCTCCTTCCTTTGTCCATATGACCTTAAGTAGTTACATATTGAACAGGCCAGAAACTCTCAGAATTTCACTTTTCTCTGCCTGGGTTAGATAGATCTTTAAGGGTTTTTTTTTTTTTCTCTGCCTGGGTTGGATAGATCTTTAAGAGTCCCTCCTAAATTTTAGAGAGATCATTCATAGGCAGAGAAAGGGGGGGGGGGATGAGGCATGGAACAGGTGTACTCTGGAGATAGGTTACAAGGGTGGTTCCCTTCCAGATGCTGAGGGATGAACAAAGGAAGTACTGTTACCTAGACCAGGGCCTTTGGAGCTGGGCTGTGCCTTTGCCTAGGACACATGAACATGCCCGCACTATGCTGGTCATTGTTAGGTTTGGTGCTGCTGAACTCCCTTTACCAAGGCCAGAAGCCAGTGGACTAAGCTGGTCTTACCATGAGAGACAGGAGGCCCTTGTCTGCCGTTTTGCTGGCCTGTAGTATCTCTGCAGAGGAACAGAAGCAAAGCCAGTCTCTGGTGGGAAGGGTGTGGACCCGTCTCTCACTTGCCACCAGCCCTCCTTGGCTCAGAATCCATTGCTTTGTACGGGCACCTGCATTTACTTATGGCTGGTGATAAATAATGCGTTATCCATTCATTTAACTTTGATCATATCTGCAGTCTGTTGTTAACTGTTAGAACATGCTGCGTCCCCATCAATATGCTTGATGAGTATCGCTCATTTCTCATGGGCTCTTTATAACCCCCACTGCCAATCAGAACTGCCTGTATGGTGCAGCACCTTGGAAAACAGGTACATTCCTACATCTGCTTGCTCCAGACACCTCGTGAGAACCATAGTGATAACTTCGATGTGCATCAGGCACAAGGCAAGTCCAGTTTTTTCCTTGAGACTACACAACCGTTAGTTGATAGTGAACCCATAGACTTTTTGGGGAGGAGGTGGAGATTCTGAAGGATGGAACTGGCAAAGACTTGAACTGTAACTGCAGGTTCTCAGGGGGGAGGGTCCTAGGTGATTTTTCTAAGTCAACGGGTTCCAAAAGTTTCTTTAATAGCGGCACCTTTCTATGTCATGAATCTCCAGCAACCCACCCACCTAGTCTGTGTTCACAAATAAAAATACAGGATAGCCAGGTCGCTGTGTTACTTGCAGATATAAAAAGTTCTTGGTAAAAGCAATGCCCTCCGTGGTATTTTAAACATATTTATGCTTACAGAATTATTTGGTTTCTATTAGAAGTTCAAGTTTAAATGGACATCTTGTGTTTTATATGGAAACTCTATGTAGAACAGATTGTAAATTGGGGCGGTCTTTTCTCTTCTGAAACCAGGCATATATTACAGTGCTGTGCTTTTTTTTCCCCAAGCACTTCTCTGTTGGTGAGAGAAGCAGAGAGAGAGAGAGAGAGAGAGAGAGAGAGAGAGAGGGAGAAAACACAGAATAGAGAGATAACAGACGCATAACCTTCAAGCCCTGTAGTTTTGCATTTTTATTTCACTTACATGTTCATTGCATTTCAAGAACTGCTGAGTAAGAAGCAAGAAAACCTTTACTCAATCACATGTCTGCTTCTCCTGCCCCTGCTTTCCAATGGCACGTGACAGCGGCACTTTGCCCCTCTAATGCTGACTGATGACCTCCGATCTCCCCCTCACCTTGCTAGTGAGTGGACAGTTGGTGACCCAGGTGGACCAAGAGCAGCCTCAAGTCCAAGTTTACGGAATACAGAATCAACCAAGAGAGTCAGCCTCTGCTGTGTGAGTGATGGCAGTGTGTGTCAGAGATGAGGCAGGAGCGTGTCTCTAAGGCAGGAGACAAAGAAAGAACTGGGCTGGTCTCACTATAGCTTAACCTTTCATGTGAACTTGAATTCCCCGTCGGACCTGCTTTTAAAACTGGAGAATGTGGATCAAGATGCTCGCTTTTGATTGCCAGCCTCTAATCAGAATTTGAATTAGAGAGTGGGCTGAGAGATTGGGAGGCCTGTTGACAGAGAAGTGCCAACAGAAGACAAAAAATAAGTCTTCAAAAATACATTCTGCTATCTTTTGGTTTGGTGTGGTTGGGAAGAGGGTGGATCATGGCAACAGTCAGGCTTGGGAGTCTAGAAGCTTCTTTTTTTTTTTTTCAGCCTCTGCTCTATTCAGTGTTGTCACAGAACCTGGATTAATCAAGGAAACTCCTGTAGTCTCCGTCTTTTCATTTGTGAAATTAGACCCCCCCTCTAGTCCATTGGCTAATAAATTGTATCAGTTTTCTCAGGATCTGCTGGAGTCTTCCTCAGACCTATACTTTACTGACTAGCAGCTTAAAGCCACTGTTGTCCTGGCAAACTCATGACAAGCAGGATGTCGAGTAATAAAATATCACTTATTTAATCCATAGGTTTGCCCAGTGAACACAAAGGAAGACAAAAAGACTTCTGGTAATTCCCTCTTTGTCCTCTGCACTGAAAGCGTGTCTCATTTTTGACTCTGGGAAGCCTTTAAGGAAACATGATTTTAGCCAATCCTTGGTGGTGAAGGCTTTTCTAGTTCCAAAAAGAGCTAGGCTTTATTAAACATTAAGGGACTTCTTAATAGGTATTAGTAGGAAAGAGATAGGTTCAATAGTCATTAGGAAATTTGAAGGTAGTGTGTGCCTTCTGTAGGAAGTAAAAAATTGAATCAGTGGTGGAAACAAAGCAAATACAATGTACTTGGTGTCTACTGTGGGCCATGTTCAAATACACTGTGCTGTCTGTGACATTAAGGCAGATATGCATACGTTGGCTGGGCAGCTGATGCAGTGAGTTCTGCCCCGAGGCTCTGGACTGTGCCTGTTGTCTTGTGTGTGACTTCTCTGGAGGAGACCTGCAAAGCGGATCCAGGCCCTACCCATGTGACAGGCTGGCTGGATTTCTGCGGATGCCAATGGGTAGGCAGGGCATTTCAAAACCACGCTATCCACAATGCCCCAAATTCCAGTTTCCAGCACTTTATCTCACTATGACTCAGAGCAACACTTTATCTAAGCGCCTTGGCATTCTTTCCTCTGTAGGAGAGGGCTTCAGTGGCTCGTTCCAACCTGGATGTTGAATTACTTCGGATCTTGTATAACTCTCCAGGGAATTTACATTAAAGAACATTAGGGATACTGTTTCAAGCTGACATTTTCGAATTAGGAAATGACACATTCATTATCTTATTTGAGGTATTCAACAAAGCAGTCAGATGGGGGGCTTGAAAGTTGTCAAAGGACAGAATCGAAGAATGTAAAGCAATAGAACTTTCTAGAAACCCATCTGGACTTTCTCTTCTCACACCAGAAAATGGTCTGAATGCCTAAGAAGGAGGTCCATCAGCTTCCTGCTTTTGATCCACAACATACACAGGAAGCTATATTTTGTGTCTCACCTAACACGCCACGTTTGGCAGGTTAGTCTTTTGGAAAACAAACGGTCTGTAGTAGAAAAGGGCCTAGACTTTTGGCAGTCTCCTGACAGGTTTGGTTACAGGTTCCATTTGCTCTTTTAATGGGATTTTCTGTGAGTTATTGGCAGTCAGAGGGGTTCCGACAACTAGCTGAATGGGAGGAATCACAGGATCACAGAATTTTAAGGCTGGGAAGAAACTCCCGGGCTTGTCATCCAGGCAGCAATCATCTCGTCTTAGGTTCAGAGGAGGTATCAAAGCAACGGCAACCTTATCCACCAATCCATTTTGCCATGCTCGTGGGCTGATGGAGACCTTTAAATGTCAACGAAGCAATATTGAATAGAATTCAGAGATTACCAAAAGGCTCATATCAGAGCCCTAATGCTAGAGGAATCCCAGGCACCAAAGGCCTTCTTGCATCCTGATGGATGCGGGTGGACTGGAGCCTGCCTCTGCTTCAGCAGGGTGTCTGCATTTGAAGTAATGTTCAAGGTATTGAAGTCTTGGTGCTGACCCCTATCATGGTATCAGGAAAGGCCAGAGACTACTTCAAGCTATCAGATCTCATTTGTTTCCCATCTCAACTCACAAGGAAGTTTTTTCCAAAAGCTGGGTTTTGAGTGGAGAGAAGTAACACTCTGACTGAACTCACCACCACCACGAACACCACCACTCAAAAAAGAGGCTGGCATGGGGATCTGGCAGACCGTGATGAAGATGGCTTCCTTAACCTGCCCATCCATTCATATGTCATGCTGGTATCTCTGTGTGCCTCTGCAGGCTCTACTGCTCACGACAGAGACACCACAGAGCTCAGAATTCATGAAGTCGAAAGCAAAGATTCCCCTGCTTGGTCTATTGATTTTATATTAAACTTCAAGAGGGTCAACTGGCTTTTGGTATTTGTGTTTCACACATGCAGGGAGGGATATGTGGAGAAAGTCTCGGAGGAAGGAGCATCTTTGACACCCACAGGAAGTCCCATGCACTAAACTCATTGTGGGTTTCAGGAACACCTCAGGTTTTTTACCTACACCACCAAATGGACAGCCAATAACCAAGAAGTGGTTTTGTCCTATCAAATCAGAGAGAGCTCACAAGCCTGAGGGTCTCCTTTGGCCCACCCATCTTTTCATGGCTTTTCATGGCCCACTTTCCCATTCTCTTGTACATCCATCCATTTGACTTGTCTTCAATGCACCATGTGCCCACTTTTGAAACTGAATTTGAAATAGCAAGTGTACTGGAAGCCTGGGAGGAATATGAGTGGAGACGTGCCAACAGAAGACAGATCAGCACAAAATAAAACAAACAAACAAAAAACCAGTTTTTCATATCTTTTATTCAATTCCTTTTGGTGGTAGAAAATACTAGAACTAGCAGTCAGGTGATCTGCTTTCTAGCCTGGGCTCTATTTCAACATTGCCATGTGGCTTGGGGTCAGCCACCAAGTCTTTTGTGTTCTCAAACTTCTCATTTGTAACATGAGGGTGTTTGTAAAATTACACACATTCATTAGCATTGTGCTAAAGGCTAATTATACATTTGTGAAGGAAACAGACTTGGGTTGGGTCTTTGCCATTAGCTTAGAGTTTGGTTGGGCAGCCCTCAGTCCTGGAAGAACAGCTGAGCTGCTGGTGAATTAGCTGTCTGATTTTCTACTTTGCATGTGTATATAAATCTGCTACTAATTCAAAATTGCACGTTGTGGTAAGTCTAACAATACAGCCTATGAAAGAAGAGAGAACGAGAAGGGTTGGCTTTCTGTAAGGGAGGCTACTCCAAAGGGAGAGTTTGGAGAGGATGCATCTTTGCTTACGTCTACAGGACTTGAGGGGTTAATAGAGGGAAGGGCTACCCATACAGCATGGCAGGCAGAAGGAAGAAATGGCAGAAGGCTGAGGCAGGAGACATGCTGGAAGCATCAGGGGACTGACGGAGACCCTTGGAGCTGGGCTGTGTTGGTAAGAGAATGAACAGAGTACGGTGAAAGACAGAGACAGAAGCCAGCATATGCAGGGATTGGAGGCTGCAAAAAGTGGGTGAGCTTCATTCTAAGAGTAATGACAAACCACTGCAGGATGGCATGGGGCTCAAAAGGACTCTCAGCCACTGGGTGTAAATGAAATTGAAGTGGGGCAGCAGCAGATGCAGGGAGACTCACCGAAAGGTTCAATACAGCATCATTAGCTTAGACCTGGAAGTACATCCTTCCTGGGAACTCAAGGCAGAGCCTCCTGAGCCCAGGAGTGTCTCTGAAAGGTTTTGCCTGGAAGTCCTCATGTAGTCCCCTTCCTCTGGTGCCTGTGATTGGTACCAGGTCCAGTGTCCTCCTCTCATCCAGTATAAAAGCACAAGTTTGTCGATGTCAGTATGTTCTGCTGGACAAGAGCTTAAGCACAGGGCCATACCCTAATCCCTGGACCACAGGGCCATGCTAGCTCGTATGTCACAGGGGATTCATCTGAGGTGATTTCTTGAAACAGAGAGATTGTCTTGGATTATATGGATGGAAATGATACAGTGGCAAATGGACTTACAAGGAGAAGGCAAGAAAGTCAAAGGCAGACACAACACACATATTCCGAGTGGTAAACAACCAGAGATGCAGAGAGTGGCCAAGGGCCAGAGCATAGGGGCTACCGTCATGGGCCCAAAAGAGCACGGAAGCTGATTTACCACCCCAGAGCCTCCAGAAGTGGCTAGTCCTGCTGACATTTGACCTTAACTCAGCAAGACTGCTTTTGAACTTGAGTCCTCCAAAGCTCCTAAGACAGTGCATTTATGTTCTTTTAAGTCAGTAAGGTCAAGGTAATTTGTTACAGTATAAATGGGGAAGTAATAACGCTGTAACTATGATGAATTTGCGCGGCTCAAGGCCTAGTTAGCATGAAAGGTATTGGGATTTTTTTTGGCACCCCCTCCATCCCCACACCTGAGTTTGAGACCCACTAGACTGAAGCTGACCTCCCAAGGTTCCGCTCTGAGATCTACCCCCTTGAACCAAGGAGTGAACTAAGAAATTCAAAGTTAGTACCCTCGAGAATTGGGTAAGCTTGGGAGATGGTCCAGAAAGCAAAGAAGGAATGCATTTAATATATTTCCCTTTATATCTGACACAAGTCAATTTTAGTAAACACGAGGAACAATGGTGAGAATTACAGCTTTTGAGGACAAGTGAGCCCTCGCTGGCAAATGTCTTGTCTGGTGGCCCTCGGCGATTCTGAGCTTGCTCTGCTCCATGCTGGCCATCACTAGAGCATCCTCCACATTGGCCACGACGGCCTTTCTCTGAGCATCCCACCCCCGGCTACTTCTTATCTAGTTCCATTCTGAGACAGCAAAGCATCTGTCCTTCTGAATATGGAGATCATGGGGATCCTGAGATGGCCTTTTTTTCTTTCAATTTTTCTCTATTTGTCATGAAAAGGGATGCAAAGCTATTTTTTATTTCTGGTTTCAACTCCACAATATTTCTTTTCCTACTGAATACACAAATTCAACTTTCTGTGTATTGAAGTAGCAAGAACCATTTTTTGCATTCTAAAAGAATCCAACATGTGTTATCCCTTTGAGGCAGTGATTGTGATAGCTGGACTTTCTTTTTAATTCCATGGACCATTAGTGCAGTGGGAACTAGACACAACTAGTCACTGAATATATTTTTTTCTTTGCATTGACCCACTTAGAAAAAAAAAAGTGAGGCAAAAAATGTTCTCAGGGGAGAGATTTTTCTAACCTAAATCTTTTCTCTTATTTTTCTATTTAAAACTAAAACAAATCCTTCTATTATAGTGCTATTTATTGTGTAGATTGCATTGCTATACATAAAGTAGAGTTTTCATGAGATGGCCTTGAAGTAGGAAAAGGAAACAAGAGTGTACCAGGACAAAGAATCTACCCTAATTCTGTGGTTCTCAACCTTCCTCCTGTTGTGACCCTTTAATACAGTTTCTCTTCTTGTGGTGACCCCTACAACTATGAGACATTTTTGTTGTTGCTAATTCATAACTGTAATTTTGCAACTGTTGTGAATTGTAACATAAATATCTGAGACGCAGGATATCTGTTATGCGACCCCAGGGTGTGGGGGGGGGGGTTGGTCATGATCCTCAGGTTGAGAACCATTGCCCTAAATATTTCCATATCTGTAGGGATGTCTGCCATGAAGATCTGTAGTTACTCCTCTTGGCCAGGATGACTTACCTGCTGCTTGTCCTGGCTCACCACATCCTTGAGCTGCTTTCTCTCCCCCTGTGAAGGAGATAGAATTTGTCAGTGGAGGAGAAGGCAATGGTATCTCCTAAAGACTCGGAATCCTATCCACTTGATGGCTCTTCCCTGGTGGGTCAGCCAACATGTGGCCCTGCCTAGAGGACAGAGAAGGTACCAGATAAGGGCTAAAGGCCCTAGACGAGTCTCTGACCTTCTCTCCACACAGAACCTTTGGAACCAGGACTAATGATGTGGTAACCCTCCAGACAGACTCCAGGAGCAGGGGCTTAATTAAAGCTCATTTCTAGAAGCCATTGCATGTGCAGTTCCACATGGTGCCCTAAGGACGGGAGGAAAAGATGACAGGGGTGACGTGGGTCAAGACTCACTTTCTCAGAACTGTCTCCGGCGTTGTTCCTGGTTCAGGCTTCCCAAGCTGCCCTTCAAATTTAAAGAAGCCAGGGTGGACCAAGCTATCGTCACTAAGAACTGTCTACCTCGGAGATGCACACTTAGCACTGTGATTATTGAAGCTTAGCTATTTTCTTCTCCTTATGAACACAGATAAGGAAATCCTTTTTCTGCTAAGTTTGTTATGGTGACTGCCTTACTAATAAGGGCTGTGCCTATAAGTTCATTTTGCTTCCATAATAACTGAGATTTAAAGGCTTCCTAGGGATTTTTTTTCAACTGTTCAGGTGTCCTGTGAGTGGGCAATGGTCAGGAGCATAAGCTGATGAGTCAGTGAAGCAAACCATCCAGGGAATTCTGTGTTCAGATCTGAGCCCCATACGTTGGCTGCTGTGTAGCTGACTTGGTATAGCGTCTGCCTGCTTTGTTCTGATGACATCAGGGAAAAGTGTGCTCCTTTAATAGAAGAAAGAGACCATAGGATTCTGATAAGCGATTTTGAGAGCTACCTGTAACACATGAAAACAGTCACATCTGAGAATTTCTTGCCAAATATCTCAGAATTGGGGATGTGTCTTGGTCCATTCTGTTTCCTCCCCCTTTGTCTTCTTCCAAATCCTCTATTTAGATGTCTGTTACTCATGTCTGAGTGTATATATTCTCCCAGAAGAACCTTTTACTACTGACCACAAGTTCTGTCCAATACAGATGAGGAAGGTTCTCTAGAAGTGTCCCTTCTATATACCGTGTTCACCCCTTCCTTCCATTCCCGTGATTGCTCACATTATACCTACCTATCCCTGTGGATTCATTGTATGCTTTTGACCCTGAGGTTGAAGACTTTTTGCCAGCTATGGCCTTCCACGGCCAAAACTTGCAAGGACTTGAAGTTCTCCATTCTTTTGGCATAGTGGCCAAGGACAACAAAGATGTCACCCACTTGTCTTCCTTAGCTCTGGCTGCCACTACAAAAGCCCCACAACTGGGTGTGGTGTTTTCAACAGTAGAAATGTACTTTCACAGTTCTCAGGGATGGAGGTCCAAGATCAGTCTCTGTAGTTTTGCGTTTCTTCCACGCCTGCTCTCCGTGCATCTTTCCCAGAGATACGATGCGGCTGAGCACTCATGGCACAGCATGTGGGTTGTGGACTCTGTCCAACTTCCTTGTTCTCATAAAGACTCCAGGCAGATTGCACAAAAGTCCATCTTAATGTCCTCATTTTGACTCAGTCACTCCTTCTAAAGATCTACCTCCAAATAGTCATAGTCAGAGATATCAAAGGTTAGGACTCCAACATCTGAACTTGGGGGCACCTAGGCCATCAGTCCTAAGTGGTTCTTCACCTGTAAGATGGTGAAAGTAACAAAAATAACAACAAACTCTAACACATTGTGCATGCATACATAAAACAATACACACATGATGCCAAGTTCTGAAAACAAAGTTCGCAGCGTTCACAACAGGCTTCCAATGTAGGTTTCATAATCATCCTCAGTATCTGAGATACTTGGGGAAGACATTCAGCAGGGGAACAGTGAATATGGAATTTAAGCTCTGGCTGTCTTGACCTCTGAGAGCTCTACTAACACCATCGATAAATGTATTTATTAGAATTAGCATGTGCCAGGAGTGATCTTCTGGGCTTCACAGACAGTACCTTAGTTAATCCCTACCACAACCTCCTGTGAAGGAGCCATTGTAAAGTCAGTTTTGAAAATATTTAATTTTTCTCATTGTGTATACTCACTGTACCTGGTACTACCTTGCACTGGTATGTTTTCATAAAGGTATATATGGTATGTTGAATGTATTACCGCCATTCCCTGCTTCCTTATACTTTCCCATAGTCCCTTTCACCCCTAGACAGTTGCCAAATAATCATACATGAGAACCAAACTCTTAGAAAAATGAAGGCCTAAATGAAAATTGGCAAGGTGTATGCACTTGCTCCAGGTTATAGAGTAAGATCTGAGCTGGGATTTGAAGGCTGGCTCACTTGCTTCAGAAAGCAAAGTTCTTAACAACCTCACAATGTGTCATGCCTTCTTTCTATGCCAAGATCTCCCACGGGAGAATGGGAATTAAACTGATCAAAATGTGAAGAGAGGGACAGGAATATTTCTTACTTGCAAACACTGAAGAAAGGATGGTTCGTCTGGCATCATCAAGCTGTCAGTTTCCTTTGGCTTTTAAAGCTATGGGATGGTACCACTGGAACTAGGTGCTCTGAAATTAGCGTTAGATTAAAAATGGCTGCCACATGCCCGAGTCTATAAGAAAACCATTAGTTTCTCATTAGGCACAAATTAAGTAGAATGTCAGAACCTGGAAGGACTTTCTGATACTTGCTTCAAGATAAACTTCTCGGGTAAATCTCACAAACATCACCGCAGTAAGCATCTCCCAATGTCAGTGGACCCATGCCCGCTCATCCGGGCTGCAGACAGCCTGAGAGCCTCTGGCTAAACATTGAGGCAGGAAATTTCATCAGAACCCCCTCAGCTTCTCCTAAGCAATGTATCCCAGTATAAATCAAGACGTCAGCGTACAGGAAGTCATTGCAGATGGCTAATTTTACTCTTCCTCCTACTTCTTAAAATCATTTGCTTATTTGATACATGAGAAATTGACCTCTCCTATATTTTAAGTAATTGTTGAATATCAAAGGACTCTTTGCCTTGAGAGCGGAGGTTATCTCCTTTACAGTTCAGAACGGTGCAAGAGGAGGTTGGCGAACAGCATAAGGCCAATAACAAGATTTACATTTGCTGGCATCGACCACGCACCCGGCATTGTATGTGTTGCAATTCATCTTTGCTATACAAAATGTACCACCCACAGTATCAGGGGTTCCACCACAGGGGACACATTCTCTTGAGCCTTACCTGGGAACTGAACAAATTTCAACATTACAGCAAGATCTTCAGGGGATACAGATACACATTGTAGTGTGAGCTATTGCTTTGGATCACTCTGTTTATTCTTTAAACTAACTCCAGAATATAGGAACTATTGACCCATTTTTTTTAAATGGGAAGAGTGAAATTTTGAGAAGTTAAGATTGCACAAGGTTGTCTTTGCAAAGTTGTTATCAGATTGAGAATTAAATCACACCTTTCTCTGTAGGCTCTATATTCTATGCCTTTCCTGTTCTGCCATTCCAATCTGAAAGAAAGGTTATTCACAGGAAAGACTTAGACCTCCAAATTCCTTGGATTTCCAAAATTTAAAGTTGACTGGGAAGATGCAACCAGAAACCACAAGTCCATTCACTTTCAACCCAAAGTCCTCAAAAATGGCAAATCTTCTGCCGTCAGCTGCCCCGGACTTCATTCCAGGCCATGAAGGATCTAGCTCTGTCTACTACTATCAGAATGTAGTGCCTCAGTTTTGGAAGCAGTGTCAGGCAGGGTTCAAGTTCCTCCAGTGACATGGTGGTGAGGCTCTGCAGCCCAGCAGACATCATCCACAAGTGGACCTGTGGTTGTACCTGCTCCTCCCCAGGGAGAGGGCATGTGATACCTACCGGGTCAGCTGGATTGGAAACAGCCCTACCACTGACTTCCATTTCATACTCAGGGTGGAGAGCAAGCTTAAAGTTGCCTTGCAAATGAACTCTAATGGCTTTGCTCCTGTATTACATTATTAGGAGTTCCTTTGACTGCTGCTAGGGTGATAAATGAAAAATGCTGCGCGCCATTACATCAAGCACTAATGCAGAATGGGAAGAATTTCTGCTCGTTTTAAGGAAAGGGAAAAAGAGCAGCTAGCAGATGGGAATGCCGCTGGAATCCTGGTGACCCGCTAAGGTATTTGCATGTCTGCCTGGGTGGAGCCTGCTATGAGCACATCACCACCTTCATCACTGGGGACACAGCCTACTCTCTCTTCCGCTTCCACTGACCTGCAAAGGCACTAATTGGAATTTTCAGCTCCTCAGCCATGAATCAACTTGGGCCCATTTGACAGGCAGACAGTCTGAGTCAGGCATCTTACTCCAATCTTTTCAGAGAGATAGCTGTGGTATTATCCAAGAAGCCGTGAAGCACCCTGCTTTCCTCAGCGGGGACATGCTGATAATTCACTGTGCAGCTGATAATAATTCAGTTAGTTCATCTTTTAGCCCTTTACTCTTCCATGTCCACCTTGCCAAGCTGTTACCATGGGATTAAAAGGGGTAAAACTTGAGTTTTTGAAGGTCTAGTATCTCCTGGCTTCACACCTGGGTAAACCACCTAACCCTTCAGAGACTAGGGTCTCCTAATGTTAAAATAAGAATATTTGATACCGCAGGGACCATTTGTTTCAATAATAGATTGAGAGATAGTCTAAATTGAATGAATCCCATGAAGAGAAAGACCTCAGTTTTCATAGTACCTTGTTGAAATTCGTGTCCATCAGCCTCAACTTTTCAAGGTCAGATGTTCTAATCAATAACATCTTTCTGACTTTAAGACCCAAATACGCTAATGGAAATGCTATATATTAACGTCTGCTGCGGGAGCTCCTTCCACTCCTTCAGCCAATAGCCTTTAAGA
This sequence comes from Alexandromys fortis, assembly GCF_014885135.2. Classification (NCBI taxonomy): domain Eukaryota; kingdom Metazoa; phylum Chordata; class Mammalia; order Rodentia; family Cricetidae; genus Alexandromys; species Alexandromys fortis. The sequence goes on from NW_026067994.1 coordinate 2,022,240, forward strand.
TACCAGCCCACTTGGGCGTGGTCTCTTAATTTAAAAAACAGTAGTAACATTGCTCTAGCTCTCTTGCTTCTGGCTCTGGTTCCAACTAGTAGACTTTGTTCCTGGTCGCGCAGATGACTGTTGTCTAGGACAGTGATCTGTAAGTTTTTCCCTTAAATAAATAACCCTTTTATTAATTGTAATTCCAAACAGGTGTGGGATTGTTTTGTGACTTAAGTCTACACACATCCCCAGAACTTGGTGAAGAATCTCGTCGTTAGGGGGCCAGAAAATTCAAATGCTACCCAGAAGCCAGGGTCGAATACAGGCTTGTCTCCAAATTTGCTGCAACAACCTGTAGGAAACACAGTCAAGCTCATAGCTTGCTCCTGAAGAAAGCTACTGAATTGGCACTTTCTCAGAGAAGGACAAAGTTGGACCCTTACTGAGATTTTGAGGGATGTCTTTCATTACAGGAGCTGGGGATGACTGAGTAGGTTCCACAAGGGTAGGGATGGGGATGTATAGAGTCCTGAGGTAGAAAATGGCCTTTTATGTCTCTTATTGATGGATTAGTAAATCATTTAAGGAAGTTCTTGGAAGGAACAAGTGAAGTTATTTGCAATTGGTATCTTCCTGAGCAGCTAAAGCTGTGTTGAGCAAGGTGGCAAGATAAGAAGTTTGGATTCTCACTGTGTGGATCTCAAGGCTAATAATAGTGGGACATTCTGTGACATTTGTGACTAGTGGCCATGACTGCTTGTGCATTGTAGGTGTGCCCTCTTGGAAGATGTTACTGAGAACCCGAGGAGACCTGGGCAAGGTCTTCTTGCCCTGATTTGGTTATGAGGTCACCTGTCCCTTCAGGGTCTTTGTAACCTCCCTGAAGACACTTAAAGCTACAATCCAGGTGTGAGGTATCATTTTAGACTTGAGTATGGGAGTTTTTAATTCCCTGTCTTTTCTCTGTGTCCTGTGGGTAAGGACTGAACTCCCATTCCAGGGTGTGTAGGAAGGAAGTGTGTTGTGGCGAGGAGGTTCAAGAAATCCTGTATTCCCACTGTGTGAGATTCTGTCTGGGTTCCTCGCACACCTGAGGAACCCCAGCGTTTCAGTTCCCAGGAATGCAACATGCAAGGGGAGATTTTGTCTGTTCCCAGCTTCTAAGGAGTTGTATTGAGCCACTGTGAATAAAGAACAATTAAATTTGCTAAAGGTCTGCAAAATCAGATCTAATCTCTTTGGGGACTTGAAAAAAAAAAACAAGCAAACAAAAGAGCTGAGTTATCGATTGCTGCATTTCGGTAGCTCTTAATCTGAAATGAAATCAGCCCAGGCTGGGCCCCAAAGGCCAAGAGACCCTGACATCCATTCTCACTCTGTCGGAAGGGCCACCTGTCAGAGCTCGGCCTCCTTGCTCACCAACTGAATTAGTAGGCAGGAAGCAGGCCGGAGAGGGCCGTGGCCACCGGGCTTTGGAGGGGGTACAAAAGACAGAGAAAGAACTGGAAGATTTTTTAAGTGTAAAGCAGAGGAGCAAATTGAGTTCACAGGGTCAACATTGTTCTTCACCATATCAACAGAAGCACTTATTCTGGCCAGCAGGGCTTTGCCTCCGGTCTTGGATTTTCCCTTTATGAGGCTCTGTTACTCTATTATCTTCCCTCGAGTTAGTCTTTACCCCTTTGACCTTCAGAGGTAGAGGAGGAGGAGGAGGGCGGCAGGCCTGGTTGTTGGGGTCTTGCCAGACAGGAGAAAGAGACTGACCTTGAATAAACTAACTACATGTACTGTCTACTCGGGTATCCCATCCTAAAGCAGAAGCCCAGCGCCTGAGAGGTCAAGGTCTCTATTTGGGTTTGTTGTTGTTGTTGGGAGAATTGTTTGAGAGGACAATCAATTGCTGTATAAATTACTTTTCTATCATTGTCACTGTAATACTCGGCCAAACAGAGGAAATGAACCTCAAAGGTTCATTCCATGCTCACTTGGCTTTAAATGCCTGGAAAGACATTAGGCCAATGGGACTAGGTGGTGGAAGCTGGTGTTTGTTTCCAGAGAGAAAAGAAGGTGAGAAAGAGACAGGATGGCAAGGGTTGAGATACCCCCAAAGACTCGCCAGCGATCCATTCCTCCAGTCAGCTTCCATTTCCTAAAGTTTCTAGAACCATTATAACTAGTGTTCCCAGCCGAAATCACAATTCCAATAGGAGAGCCTGTGGCTTTGTGTTCAAACCTTTTTCTTCCCTAAAACAAACCAGATGATCTGTGATTCTTGAACGTGTGGACCTTTTGCCACTTACAATGAACAAATGCTAATAGACAAGTTAGATTATCTTAAAAGGTATAAACTCTTTCTCTTTCCAGATCCAAAGCCAAGAAAGAGTACTAACCAATACATATCTGCTAATGAGACCCTGAGGACTATATGGACCTCAGTGAGCTGTTAAACATAAAGTCTTCTAATGTGCAGTTGAAAATCATCGCACAATCAGCAGGGTGGGGCCTCACCTCCATGCTACCTGCCCATCTCCATTTTCTGACCACATCCTCTATCACTCTCCTTCAAAGTTAAACATCTTAAAAGAGTCTCTCACACCTGAATTATTATGTATTTCTCAGTCCACTGTAGTCCCTCACCACAACCTCTAACAAGTTCAACCATGGCATTACTAGCCATGAACCTCTTCATTATTCTTTCAGTGCGATGTCTTTGTGGGGAGAGTGTTAACAAGATAGGCCCTTCCTAAAGTGTGTGCTGATCTTGACATGGCCACTGTGTTCTGGTTGCCGTCTCCCCCTGGCCTGCACTTCCTGCTCTTCTTTTCTCTCACAGACTTCACATCAATGCTCATTGAAGTTTTATCCATGACTTCCTTTCACATCTCTGCACATACTATATCTGGTTTTTTTTTTCTATTCCCATGAACTTCTCTCATTTTTACACGGCCAACTCTGAACTTTGCTTCTTCAACCAGGCCCTTCTCAGTGATCTAGGCTCATATTCCTAGCTCTCAACCAATTAGGTTCACTGGAATGTCTCGCAAGTCTATTAAACTCAATATGTAGAAAACCATTTTTGCCAAGTTCTTCTCATCTGTTTCATCAAAGACATGTCATTCACCTCGTAGCTTACGCTGGAATGTGTGATACGTCCTTCACTCTTCTCTTTGCTCAGTTTTTAATTCAGTTTAAATTCAAACTTCTTAGCTTCGTGGGGGGACCATAACCTCGCTGCATCTCCATTTCCAGGTCTACAACCCCTCAAGTCTAAGTCACTTTTCTTCTGTTTTGTTTTTACATCCTCTGAATTCGCATGCTCAACTTAGTACCTTGATTGATCTATAAATCTCCACTGTGCCAGCCTTTCTTTCTCCCATGCCTTCAATGCCTCAGCCTCAAAGACTTGTTTAGACTGCAGCTGCTTTATAAAATAATCTTTATTCTCCGAGGTGGAGCTGGTCACGGAATCCCTGTGTCTCTCATATCTCATACTGTGTCATGATACATGTGTCTTTAATTCCCAGACTTGAAAGAACAGACAGAAATTTATTCTATAATCTTACCCTCTAGCACAATTTGTAGAGCATTAATAAATCTTCATCCAATGAAAAAAAATAAATATTTGTACCTGAAATAATTTTATCATAAATCATAAAGTTATGCGGTAATTCCCCTTATCTCCAGGAGGTACATTTTTTATACATTACTTTTTAAAGATTTCATTTTATTTTTAATTATGTGCGTATATGTTTGTCTATGTGTGGGTACGTTCACATGAGTCCAGATGCCTGCAGGGGCCAGAAGAGGGCATCAGATCCACTGGAGCTGGAGGTTCAGATGAATGTGAGCTACCAGGCATGGGTGCTGGGAATTGAACTGGGGTCCTCTGAAAGAGCGGTATTGCCTCTTAACTTCTCATACACTTCTCCATTCCCTACTTTCTAAGACTTCTAGCAAACCCCTGAAACCATGGATTTTATTGACTCCTACATATGCTGTTTCCCTCCCTCATGATGTATTCCTGCCTATTATATAGTTTAATTTATAAATTAAGTAGAGAAAAAGTTTAACAATAGCGAAAATAAAGTAGAACAGTTGTGCTAATATGTTATAATGAATTTATGTGTATTTTACTTCTGCAAAATTGTCTTATTATTGCTACATTGGTTACTTTTCTGTTTCTGTTACTGTGACTACAATAACTTAAGGAGCAGTTTTTTTTCTGGTTTATGGTTCCAGGGGGCGATTCTATAATGTCAGCATTTCACAGATTTCCTCCCCAACAACGCCTGCTTTGTAAGGTACTGACGGGAGAGGATGGTGGTGATGACCACTGGAGACAAAGACTCTGATTTTCCAAGATGTGTTATAAAGAGATGACCAAGGAACTAGGGCAACCTCCTTGGGAGAGTATGCAAAGAGCATGAGAGAGCTAGATGCCCAGGTCTCGAACCCTGGCAAAACTCAGTTTGGGTTTTCTCTTTGTACAACGAAATGAGACACCCAATGCACAGGCTATAAGGACTCAGGGACTGTCCTAAGCATTTGCAGAGCCATTTGTGGGCCTAGATTTGGATGTCATTACTGTTGGAGTAATCATGCCTGATACTGATGATAACGATGATTATAGAAAAATATGAATAACAATGACATGAAATGACACAAAATAAATGACTGTGTGGCACCCAGGAATATTAGCGCCAATGAGAATATTGGTGAATGCTAACACTGCTTAGATCAACGTCTCTGATGTTTCCACGCATGCTATTTGAACACGCTGAACTCGGGGTCTCTCATGTAAACAAGTGATTAAGCATGCATTTGCCCTGGTCTCCGTTATCACCAGGGTTTTCTATTTGCACAGTACTGCACTAATGTCCATGTTCAGGAGGATTTATAATGCAATTATGACTTCATACCATAAACCTCTCCCGCTCTCCTGAAATAGCTTGCATTTCCTTTTGATGGGTCCCCAGGTACCATGCTCTCACCTCCATGGCAGCACTGATACTGCAATTGTTGGTGTACATCTCAGTCTGTCCCCAAATATTAGTTGAGCCTCTTCAGAACACGGACCTATCATATTCAATAGGGCCCTGGTATCTAATATAGCATGAGCCCATAAGTCAGGCCCAAGTGGTATTTTTTTTTGGTCTTTTTCCTTCATTAAATACGTACTGTGGGGTGCCTGTCACAGCGCTAGGTGCTGAGAATGCAGCGGATCCAGCTGAGCTCACTCAGAGAGACTGTGGATTAGCAGGGCTCAGCCATAAGGGATTATTTAATTAAGACTGTGCTAATTGCAATAAGGCAAAAATACAGTGTGCTGGGAGAACATATGAGGGTCTCCAACTGTGTGTGAGGGTGTGGAACTGACTTGTGGAAAGGCTATTAAAATGCAAACTATGAGGAGGACTTAGTCTTAAGAGGAGTGCGAGGAAAGGGAGTGGTGATGGGCGCGCCCAGACTGAATGGACAATGGGAAGCCTGCGCTAGGGGGACCAGGGGACCGTGGAAGTGGCAGGACACCTGAGACCCAGGCAGATGAGAGGATTTACCTCCTGTGTGTAGCCAAGTCCATTAGTGCTCGGAGAGGACTGAAGGCCGCACCGCAAGCTTTCCTTCCAGGCCACCCTGCGCCAGGGACAGCTGTGGTCAGGAAAATGAGAAGAGGCCTCAAGTGATTTGAGAGTGACAGCGGAAGAGATGGAGACTCATCACACAGACAGGGTGGCAGATTCAACCCAAGAGTCGCATCACATAAATCACACTAAACGGGTCTTCCCAAACCCTCTTCCTGTCCTGTCCCTCATCACAATGCTCAAATGGAGATGGCAGGTACCATGATCCCCACAGTGGGCCCTGCCTGTCCTCTGTGTTTGAAGCTCCCCGAGGGCTACAGCAGCTTCTCTGGGTCATCCATCCTAAATAATCTGCTTCCGCAGAATGCTATCTCCCTGCAGGGTGCTGCCGGCTGCCACCCTAGTAGTCCATCTCCGCAAGGTCCCCCAACCTGTTGCTGGACCCAAGTCTGTGTTTTCTTCACTCTGCATCGCTGTTCCAAAGGCACCGCAATCTCCCGCAAGCCACAGGGAGAGATCTGTGGTGATTCATATTGGCTTGGTTTGCAGCTGCTCAGTGCAGTGTCGCAGAGACCTGCAAACTCGCCCGTCTTGATTATGTTTGCCTATTGCTGTTTATCAGTGGTACCTGTCTGTTTTTATAGCCACCCCTCAGCCCAGCTCAGGATTGTAGTTCTCTCCTGGGAATCACTCTGCAGGGGTGTGGGGCTCTGATTGGAACATCATTTGGATAGCAGGCAGGGGGAGAAAAGCAAAAAAGATGCCTGATTCATCGAGCATTGTGAGGGCTGCTGTGGGGGATAATGTACCAAGCCCTTGATATTTCAGATCACACAGCCCTCCCCCGATCCTGCATATATATATATGTATATATATAATATATATATATATATATATATTAGAATTGGTGGGTGGGAAAATAAGCAAACAAGATAAAATAAAACCACTAGGCACATGTCTGAGATTCCCAAGTCCCTAAGCAGCATCCTGTCTCCACCATTTGGATCCAAAGTTCCCGGGTCAGTGACTGTTTTTCTCTCTTCTCCTAGGCCTGGATCTTTGTGTAGCAGGAATCCTCCTCCCTGAAATAGCCCCAGCAGCAGGAGTGTAACTCATCCCCACTCGTTAACTCAATAGACAATTGCTTCGTTAGATAGAATCACCACCGATGTGTATAGTCTTAGTTACTGTGGCCATTTCAAACTAAAGACACAAACCTTTCCAGGCTGCTCAGAGCCTGATAGAGCTGTCACTGGGAAAGGCTTACTGTCCCCATTCCTCTACCCCTGACACCAGGAGTTTCCATATTGAAACAGAGCCATATTTACCCAAAGTTCAGCAAAGAATCACACCCCACAACTCCCTATTCTCCTTTTTCTGGTCCCCATCCCTGTACCCACACACACTATCCGTATGTCTGTCATGAACCCCACCTTTGACAACAACCCTCGTCCACACCCACAAATTCCTGTTTGAGTAGTGGAGGAAGGAACTACAAACAATGTCTAGGAAGCAAAATACCAAGGAGTAAACAATCTTATAATTCAATGATCCTTATTTGGGCATTGACCGAGTATTGAATGAGTAGATGTTTGCATCTTCCTGAAAAAGAAGAGTCAGCCCTTGCATTTCCAAGACCCCTGTCTTCTATCCTGAGTTCAGGCTTACCTTTAGCACAGGAAAGTCCACCTGCCACTCAATTCCATTCAGGAGAGACCTGCCACAGTTGATGCTGTAAGAAGAGTTTGGGACAGACATCCTGTATATCCCTTATGGTCTACTAGCACTGGGTGACCAACTGTCCATAATCTAAGGCCATCATAGGCCCCTAACAGCAAATAACTGTCGCATTTGCAGATTGGGATGAGCACTAGGAGAGAGCAGCAAGCTTTTGAGGCAGACACAAACACAGGACAACTGGGAGCTGGTTGGGTCAAACCAGGCGTTTTGTTGTATAACCCTCAAGTGTCGATGACTTTGTTGTCAGCTGTTTCTCGTCTGCTTGCTTTTGGAGAAAGGATGTTACCATGCAGCCCTTGCAGACCTGGAATTCACTATGTCGTCCAGGGTTGCCTTGAAGCCGACTGCTGTTTACCTGCTCTTGTGCCTACCTTTGTCTAGAGAAGACTCTTAGAAGCTGCTTAAATCCGTCTTGTCTAACTCTGCTTCAGCTGTCCCCAGTGGCTCTTTCTGTATCCTGGGGAGCTTGAGAAACCAATCCCATGCAGACTTCCTAATAAACTTCTATCTCAGACATGCTCCCAGGCGATATAGATGCTAGTTTAGGGACCACATTTTTCAATGTCATTGTTCATGAAAATGAGCTTCCTGTATTTCACCAGGACAGCAGTCTGGGTCCAGCGAAGAGAAGAGTCAATTAGAACTTTTCCTCATGAATGTTTTCCACTGTCTTCTTTCTGTTCTACCTTCCCCCAGCATCCATACAATTACAGACAGGCTTGAATCTGTCTGAGGTTTTAGGTTTGAGTCCAAGTCAGTTGCTTGCATGTCTGCTGGCATTTTGGGCTGAACTTTCTCTGTTTTATGGATTGTTATGGGTCATTCATCAACTCCTGCCTTACAGTTCTGTCAACTTGTTTTATCTGGTAAAATCTTCTCTTTTTTTTTTTTTCTGTATTCCTTTTACCTTTACTGTTATTTTAGAGGGATCTTGGGAAAACCTGCCAGTGAGCACATCCGTCAGGCCACGATGAGTCATGTCTGGAATTATTCTGGCCACATGGATTTGTCTTTCCTCCTACACATGTACTTCTCTGATGTCCCCAGCCCAAACCCCAGGGACACTTGGAGATACCATTACCTTAATCATGTAAAGCACCCCGTCTTTTATTCCCTCTGAGGAAAGAATGCTCCCCAGAACTGAGATCCCAACCACAAGAAAGAAAAGGCAATTTGACATTTTCTTGACTGTTCGGAAATTTTTCGAGCACAAGAAACCGTTTATTCTCCACTCTGGTTCTTATTGAATTAAGGCAGGAGGAAAGAAATCCATTCACTCTCCATATGCTGCCTGGTAAAAACCACCACTCACTAAACGCTATGGAATATGTAGGGAAGGCGAAAAAAAGATAAATCCATCAACTAACAAGATAAGTGCCTTGTTCCTCCATCTGTTACTGCTGTGTCCTTATCTGGGATTGGAGCATGGCAGCCACGATATATCTTGTGTCAGGTATTATATTCCAAACTCATATGAATGAATTTTCATGCTAGTAACCATCCATGATGTAGCCCAGCCACAGCTAAATTTGTCCTAAGGCACCGACGATCTGTTTGCATTTGGAAGTCCATTGAATTCACAGACGGGAATAGGGCTGGCGGCTGCTGCTGCTGCTGCTGCTGCTGGGCGAGGCTATCTGTCTTGCAGCCTCTCCCGCACGGCTCTCTCTGCTGTGCTAGGGCTGGTGGAGATGGCGAGGACACAGTATATTCACCCCTCAGGAGGCAACAGTCTCCTTTCAGGACAAGGGAGAAGATGTATCTGGAGGGCTGGTGTCCGCGTGAAAGCATGGATTAGATGTAGGGCTTCTTAGATCACAGAAGCGAGCTTCGGAGTGGCATTCAGTTAGAATGACATCCCATGCTCTTCGGCAGCTCCAATTATCCCGTGATAATTTCCTCATTCACAAACAGAGTTTATTTTGAGGATGAGCCTTAACTGAGCATCCAGGTGCAGGAGCGGAGATGATGACATGTGGCATTGGAACCCGAGATTTTGGCATCTCTGACAGGGCCTGAAATGCTCCGTAGACTTGTTTGCATCCATGATGGAGAATGCACCTTGCATATTATTATTGAGGCCGCGTAATGCATCTGCATTGGAAACACTGTCATCAATGTCACCCTTATTGAAAACAGCTACAGCAGCAGTGACATTGCCCTTGAAAGTGCATTGCAGTTGTCAGCACTAGGGGCTGTGACCACCTGTGGCGTTGGTACTTTGTCTTTAGTCCATCGCCTTCCTTGTGTCTGCTGGGCACTTGGCTGGGTGCCTTGGATTTGATGTTCTAACCCAGGGGAAACACCACAAACCGCTTAATTTTGTAAGTAACAGAAGAGGGAAATGGGTTGTTGTTGTTTAATTATACAATTCGGAAAAGAAAACTGATTGTTTTGTAAAATAATAAAAAAAAGATTAGGAATACATTTTCTCAGTTTCCACTTAGAATGGCTGGGTTTGTGCTCATACCACACTTAGAGATAAGGGAGACATAGGACATATTCTAAAAGAATTGTGATGTTTTTATCCTTGAAATGCCCAATATAGAGATATCTGCCCTGCAATCATGAAGTACAGTAGAATTCAAGGGAGGTGTCAGGGATACAGAAATTTCCCTGGGAACCATCAGTGGGCAGGCCAGTAAGCTGGGTGACCTTTTGTGTAGGTGACAGGGATTCCCATCTTCTGCTAGGCATAACCTGTGCAATCTTCTCATACATGACTGTATTTACTGACTCACTTTGATGGCTAGACTTCAGCAGAAGTAATAAGAGCTCATGCCATCATTATGACAGGACTGTGATTTCCATCTTGGGCTCTCTGCTAATTGGTCTCTTTAGGATCACTCGCCTTAGAGGAAGTCATTTTCCATGCTATGAGACATCCTTGCAGAAAGACCCGCTTGGCAAGAAGCTAAGGTCTGTAATAGTCATGCAAATAAACTTCAAAGAAGAGCTACTCTAGTTCCATTTGAGTTTTCATATGAAATTGGAATTCTGTCTGACAGCTTGGGCACAACCACTTGAGACATAGAACCAGAGGCACTCAAGGAGGCTACCTTCCGCATCTTGACCCACATAACTGTGAGATGATACGTGTTTATGGTGTTGAACTGTTAACTTTGAAGGAAATTTGTTACACAACAATAAATAATTAATGCAGATAATTAAATAACAGTTAAGCTCACCTAGAAGGCTGTGTGGAGAAATTGAAGTAGAAGCCTGTAGCTTATTTGTCTCTAAAAGATAGATGCCCCTTCCTGCAAATGAAAAGAGCCAATATGGAAATAAAAATAAAAAATAATAAGAGTAAAATAAAGAATTACAAAAGTTCATGTTAAGGAAATGTATTTTACAGAAGGAGAGGAGAAGAGATCCAGCATCGCAGGGATGCCTGCAGCTCCGATAGTAGAAGATTTGGAATGACCCAAGGGATCAGAAATTAGAGCAAATGGGGTGGACTCACTGGAGACAATGCCAATAAAGTGATAAAGACAGAAGGAACTGACCCTTGATTGAAAAACAGAAAGACCTTGTGCTCTAGAGAAATACTGGTTGAGGAAGAAGAGTAAAGGATTGGATGACAAAATTGACATATTATAAAATGAGGAGTTTCCGTGGAAGGTTTTCAATGTGCTGATTGAGGCCAAGCCAGAAGAAAAGGAGTGGAAAATGAAGGATGGCTGAGGATAACAAAAAGAAAAAAGCCACAGAGAAGGGAAGAGGTGTGCAGGTAGGGCAGTGATCTTAAAGAGGCCTTTCCACCGGCTGAAGTGGGTGCCATAGGAGAAGATCACAGGTTGGCGTGTACGTGTTCCCAGAAGAAGGGTGAAAAATGGTGACATTGCATTGGCTTTATTTTTTCCACCAAAATTAGGAAAGGGGGACATGCCAAGAGCACGTTTCAAAATTTTTCATCAAACACTCCCATGAGAGAAGCAGAAATGCATATTCCCATTAATCTGAAATCCTAGTGCAGTGTGGTCAAAATCATGATCATAAATTCAAATCAATTATTCATATGTACTATTTATATTGCCATCCCTATTGTGGACGTTTTAATATAACATCATTTGAATTACTTACAATATTTAACTACCCTCTAAAATTATTCAAATAAGATTTATGCGTCTGAGGGTGCATTGTATTAATCTTGTGAGATGTTTACTTTAATGCAGTGTCTGTAACCCTCGAGGCATATGTATAAAGCAGTCAGAGAGTCTGAAGATAACCATTAGTACCCACTTACACATCTGCCCGTTCAGGTTCTGAGGTTCCTTTGGTTCCCTGTGGCCACACTGGGCGTTATCTACACGGATGGATGTGAGAAAAAGAACTTTTCTCTCACGCCAAGGATAAGGAAAGGAAAGAGCAAGGGGGAAGATCAAAAACCTGGGGTGCCATTGTCCAAGTTAAAGAAGCCTCTGTGATGTCCCAAAGACAGGAGTAGAGTCTTTGTGGGGGAGACGGAGAAGCACATTCTCAGTATGTCGGCAGAGATGGCATATGGTAAGCAGTCGCCCAGTGTGGAGTGGGAGGGAGAGACGTGGAAGTTGTTGAGAGGTATAATAATGCAAATGACAAGGAAATAGTTGATTTGCTCATTTTCCTAAATGATGGACCTGGCAGATATGGCAGATACTAAAAATTGTTTCAAGAGGAGATTTATATATACTACCCCTCCATATTTGCCTTTGGAGAACATTATATAAATTATTACAGGCCCAATTTGTTTTCAAAGTTAGCAAACTCAAGTCAAATGTGGCCTACTCTTCTTTTAATAAAGTTTTTGTTTTCCCCCAAGATGCTCATTAGACTTCTGTCTATGGCCAACTGTTCTTTACAAGGATAGAAATAAGCGACCATGCAGAAGACTTTACAGGGCTGGCAGATGACTCACTGGGCAATGTGCTTGCGGTACAAGCCTGATGACCCAAGTTCAGATCTCTGAAGCCTATAAAAGCCAGGTGCAATAGTTTATATGCCTATACTCCTAGTGTGTCCTACTAGGAAGGTGGGATATGGGGAGCAGAGGAAGCCACAGGTGAATATGTAGGGAGTATACTGAGTGAATGGGTGCTCTTGACATGGGCACACTTATGTCAATGATTTCATTGCCTCCGACTCATGGGACTCAACTAAGCTTTCCTCAGGTCTGCATACAAACGTTGACAGTGTGAATAGAAAACATCAAGCACAGCTTTCCTTTCCTGGTTGAGCACAGCTGAGACCGCTCCTCTATAGATGCCTCCTACAGAGACTAGTTAGAGCTCTCTCCTTTCTCAGTTGTGTAGTGAACCTGCCTCCTGGGTTCAGTAGTATAGAATAAATGCATTGATTTCTCTGGGTTCTCACTGTTGGTGGTGTGTCTCCAGCAGAGAGCATGGCTGCCCAATCACAGCTTCTCTGTATGTGTGTCTGTCCTTTCTCCATTCCTTCTTGTACCAATCAGGAATCCAGGACCAAGCTGTGCAGGATGCAATGATGGAAAGTGGAGGCAAGAGAATCCCTAGATGTTATAAAAGAAGTGAGCAACAAGAATTCCTGTCTCAAACAAGGTAGAAGGCAAAGACAAACTCCCAAAGTTGTTCTCTGATTTCTGCACAAATTTCAGCACACTTGTGCATGTGTGCATGCATGCATAGACACATGTACACACGCACATGTGCACAGGAAGATTTACTAGTCCACAGTGCTGAAACAGTTACTATCTGATTTTTTGTAAAGAGTCCCTCACTTCTGTTTTACGTGGACAAATTTCATGATCTAAAACTTTCAAGCAGTTGTTACAGATCACCCGTTTTTCAACAACTCTGAACTCTTTAATATTCCCTTTATAAAATCATCATTCTTGGCCCAGTTCCTCAAGCCATATGAACAGGGAACTGTCTACACTTCAGATGTTATGTGTGATACGGTTACACACTTGAAGAGCACCTGTCTATTATGGGCAAGGTCATAGATTCCATCGACAGAAACACACACACACACACACACACAACAATGGACAGATGATCTTCAACACATTTTTTTTTCAAGGCTGGTGGTGACTCTATTAAAAGTAGATGTTGTTCAATGCACTTTGCATGCTGACAGAACTTTCTCAATCTGGCTCAACCTTGTAGTAGTTTCCCAAAGTCTAGGTTCACAGAATTTTTTATTGAGAAGCAGTTTCTGCATTTACATTTTTCATCCCTCCCAGCTGTTTACCTTCTTCCAAATGTCTACTTTTCTTCTTTTCTCAAGCTTCCTATTTCTCATTTTTAGTGGTTATTTGAAATTTATAGGTAATGTATTTTTTATCATATCCATTCATCTCCCAACTCCCACAAGATCCCCTCACCCAACATTGTGTCTCTCTCTCTTTTTTTTTTTTTTTTACTTTTTGTTGTTGCTGCTACTTTTGTAAATCCTCTAAGTGTAAGACACCGCATACTTGACTCATAAAACACGGGAAAATCAAACTTGCATTCACCTGGAAGCATCATTCCTATTGGCTAGTTTTTCATAGTGCTGGATGGTGCTGTTCACACTACCAGAGGAATAAACTACTTATCAGTTATACCCAGCTGTGGAACCTGCAAGCTACAAAATGACCAGCCCAAGAAGACATGCCCACTGGTGCAATAGTGGCAAGAATGGTGCGAGAGTAACCAACCACATTCTGATTGGAATTACCACACGAGTTGAAACCCATACTTGGTACAGTTATCAGGGCCAGAAACCCAGGGCTAATCAATCCATAGGCTCTGCAGGAGAACCTACAACTATTATTCAGATAAATGGGCATAGTATTTAAAATATGGCTAATGACTTACTGTTCTGCTATAGATTAATGCATGAAATCTCTGAACCCTATCTGAGAACTTCCTTTTTCCAGTAGATGGAAATTTAGCACAGAAACCCACAACAGGTCAAGATACAGATAATGAGAGACAGGAATGTATAGTCCCAATTAGACATCTATGCCATAGTGCTTCCTCGAAGGCTCAGAAATCATTGTGTAAGAAGGAATAGAAAGAGTATAATAAGCAGAGGTGGAGGATGACTACAAAAAAACCATGTTTTCCAGATGCAGCAGAACAACTTCCCTCCAAAGCTCACCCAGAGCCCTCCTGCAGCCCAAAGCATTCCTGGGATTTAGGGTTTGGTTTCAGCTGAACTCTAGCTGCTGTGTGTACACATAGCCAATGCCAGTGACTTGTGGATCAGCAAAGTTAACACAGATGGTGAAATCCAAAGGATTTAATATCAAAGCTCAAAATACTTTGGATACTCCATTCTTACTGTCTTCTAGAGTGTTCCTAGGAAGTCTATCATAATTTGCATAGGTCCCAGTTGCTGCAGGAATCCAAAATGAAAATCCCTTCATAGTTAACAGTCTAATTGTATTCAAAGACAAGTTGCAAACTCAGACTTAATCACGGCTGGGGAAAAAAAATCACTAAGGTCCAACTCAATGCTGAGAGTCACCAACAGAGGGACAGGGAGATCTGTTGTGGTTCCAGAGAAGGTATTTATAGCAGAGTTCTAGACAGCATCATTCGCCATATGGATCAGCAATCAGATTAGGGCTAGGCCAGAACTCTAACAACCCTGGTAGGAGAGAATGACTGTCACCCTGCAAGCTCAGCCATCATGGAGATCATGGAGGAGTGTGAAGAAGGCATGGCTTGCTCCGTGATGTGGATGTACAAGGCTCTGAACAGGTGCCTCAACCTAACCACCTAGCAACACCCATTAAGCGCCATCTAGTCTTACTATAGTCCCTGCCTTGGAGCAGGTTTGGGTAGCAGAGACCATAGGGAAGGAAGTTTTAGCATGTTCTATGCATATGCACATGGATGTGGGTTTATCCTGTGTGGCATAGAGGAGGCCACTATGTCAAGCAAGTTCTTTGTTTCCAGTGGCTACTATATAGCAAGAGGGGAATATCATTAAAAAAAAAAAAAAAGATGACGCTGCACAGATCCTAAGCAGAAAATCAGTCTAGCGGGGCCCTCAACCTTCTTCTAGATATGAGTGCGTAGGCAGAAGCACCACCTACCAGACCTTGAGTCCTGCTTCGTAGGAGCGGTGGTAAGACATTTCACCATTCAGAAGCCAGAGGAGGATGCAGAGGTGCCACAAGTGTGAAACTTTTGAAGGAAATGAGAATGAGAACTTGTCAGAATTTTTAAGCCAGTGTCGCTCACTCTGTTGCTCAAGGTATAGCCTCTTTCTCCCTATTTTAGCATGCCTATATCCCGTCCCTGTTCCTAGCTGGGATGGGATCTGCCTTTGTAGAAGCTGTGGACTGCCACATTTATTGAGTCCCTACCTTTTGCCCACACTGTCCCACACGGTATCTTGTGTGTTCAGAAAAGGCCTCTGCAGTGACTAATATTGACATAGACATCCTCAGAGAGGTTGAATCAATCGTCAGAAATAACACGGACATAAAAATAGGGACAGGTTTCCAACAGGCCTCACTCCTGGCCACACCCACACAAAAACTGGGACCTCCCTGGCAGGTGTTGAGGCTGCCTCAGAATAGGGCCGGGAGCACAGAGGCTGATGCGAATTGAACGCAAGGTCAATATTAGGGCATGCAAATGGTAGCGTTGTGCTTATTAAAACCAAAACCAGTTATTTTTGTTTCAAATTTTCTGCCTTTGGGTCTGACTTATGCTAGACTTACCCTCACTAGCCTCGGCAGCTGGCTGCTCCATCATAGCTTACAGGCTATCAGCCAGAGGTCCAGCAGGCTAGTGGGATTCCTCTTAAGTGAGACTAGCACAGCTTGGTTTGGAGCGGTTCAGAGGGAAGGTTGGGGATCCCCTGATGAGTTGCTTACACGTTGAGACAAAGGGTGGGTGAGTTACCTCTTTTGTTGGCTTCTCCTGCAGTAGTTCCGTTTCTCATTTTATATTTTCAGACTTCCCATCTTCCAGTGGGTGTGTGTGGGGGAGAGAGAGAGAGAAAGACAGAGACAGAGGGAGAGAGAGAGAGAGAGAGAGAGAGAGAGAGACAGAGAGAGAGAAAGAGACAGAGAGAGAGAATGAGACACAGAGAGAGAAAGAGAGAGAGAGAGAAAGAGAGAGAGAGAGAGAGAGAGAGAGAGAGAGAGAGAGAGAGAGAGAGATCCCTTCCCTTTGCTTCCCACTTGTGCCCTGATGGATTTGAGTTGTCTCTTCAGAGGCTCCCAAATCCCGGCTCTAATTTCAATTAGAGTCCTCTCTATGGCAGTACAGGAGCAGACTGGGGCTGCAGAATCAATTCTTAATCCCCACATTAGCGCTGATTCATCTCTTTCCTGAGCTCCAGCAGCAGCAGCTCTTCGGGGAAGGAGGGAGGGAGGATGGAGCGATGTTTCCGAAGAATAAATATGGTTTGTTTGTATTTGTATTTGCTTCCATGCTGAATTCTGATTGCATCCCGCACCGTGACACCACAATTATTATTAATTTCCCCCGTCTGCTCTTCGATTCTGGCTGCCACAAAGACGAGATGATGGATAATGTTAGATGTGGTAATTGGATGAGTTGGGGGAAAGAGCAGGAGAGGAAAGACAGATGTTTCATTATGAGACCTGCTCATCTCCATTTGGGCCTCCAGAGCAGGGGCCTCCAACGCGCAGCCTCCCGACCATGCACCTAGGACAGGCAGGGATCCCAGCGGGTGCTCTGCATGCCTGTCCTACTTCTGTAACTTTGCTCCACTTATTCTCCTTGTACTTTTGTGTTTTCAGCAGCTGAGTTTCACACTTATTTCTGGTGAGTGCAGATAGATAGGACAGCGCAATTGCCCTGATTCTCACTTGCCTGTAGACCTATGGAACTCTGACCACGGTGAGCTCTGGTCTCTTGGCTGGCAGGGCAGCCACACACAGACTCCATACAGGCAGGGCGGAGAGCAGGTCACCATTGTTTATAGTACTCAGGGACTGGGACCTGCACATGGGGGTGTAGGGCGGTCCTACTGAGTCCCAGAGCTCAGCTATGCAGAGGCTTCTGTGCCGTGGGGAAGGAGCTGAAAGGGAGCTTTTCTTTGTGTGCTCTTCAGACCTGGGATGTCTTTTTCTTTTCTGAGCTCCAGAGACAACCCACTGCTGTGTCTGGTGTCCTCTGTCTGCATCCCGAACTGTCTTCACCACCAATAACATTACCGTCCAGCGGCTTATCCTCTGCCAGCCTGCTTCAGCCACACAGCCAGATGTGAAGAAGGAGGGCCAGAGGTGCCATGTCTCCTGAGCATAGGGATGAGATGAGGCCCTTCAAGAGCCACCCTCTAGGTATTATGTTCCCAGGAAAAGCTGGTAGCATCCGATAGCTCAGAAGGAAATAAGAACTTATCCTTTTATGGGGACCCAGGAGGATTTGCAGGGCTGCAAACAGAGCTCTCATTCATAAGGAGGCAATGGGGCATGCTACTGTTCTGATGCCCCCTCTCTATCTAGACTCCAGTCTGTGTGTACAGGACACATGGAAGAAGAAGAGGGGTTAATCTAGGCCAGAAAGGGCCACCTTGTCCTGATGTTGTTCCTCTGAGTATGCCAAACAAAGTAGATCAGATCTACATAGGGCAAATGCTTTCTGCTAACTGGCCAGGGATGTCAATGACCCAGAACACACGTGACAACATCACTGCATGCTAAAGGCTTTCAGTCTAGCTGGATGGGCCGTCGCAAGGCTGGAGCCATGGTTTCCAGTCTGTTGGATAGTCACACATGGACATCTCTAAACACCCCTGGCTTCTGCCTTGAGAAGAGGCTTTGTTGTCTTCCACTGCAAAGGTGCGAAGGAACAGCAGTGAGGGCCTGTAGTACATGCTGTTGTGAGCAGGAAGCACCTAGAAAACAAAGGACTGTGGGCACTTGGGGAGCAAGGGGCAGGAGCGGGGAGTGGCTTTCTGGGGATTCTGAGCTATAAATTGGCACAGTCAGATTAGGTGCTTACATTTATTTTTTTCTCATCAGCGTGGTGGCTGTGGCTGGTAATGTAGCTGCCGCACAGTAACTCATGCATGAGATTAGCTCCAGTGAGAGGAGGGCCAGCAAGCCCCTGGGGGCTGAGAGCACAGGTCGGGAAAACCTGAGGGTGCCCAGCTGTGCCTGCTCACTTGTCTGGGATTCAGCAGGGGCAAGAAGGCAGGGCGTGTATTCTGGATTTAGAGCAAGGGAGAGGGCCCTCATGTAACCACAGTCCAGCTTCTTCATTGTTCAAAAAGGGAGGTGAGATCCAGAGTAATGAGAGGACATGCCTGATGGCACAGAGTCAGCTAAGAGCAGAGCTAAGGCTGGTGGGAGCCTATGTCATCTCACCTGCAGATGGTCCATTAGGACCAAGGTTGTGAGTGCATGCAAGTCTGCACAGCCAGCAATTCCAGCATTATTCAGATTGGTGCACCTGTTATCTTTCTCTTCAAACTCTCTCTCTTCTAATTAACTCCCGTGTGTGTGTGTGTGTGTGTGTGTGTGTGTGTGTGTGTGTGTGTGTGTTAGGGGTGGGGAAGGGTCTTTGTGATAATTATGCCAGCTGTCCCTTCAGAAGTGTGTGTGTGTGTGTGTGTGTGTGTCTGAGTGTCTGTGTGTCTGTTCAGAAGCATGGCAGCCACAAGTGTGCTGGCAGACCGTGCACTCCCCATGAGGGACCTCAATGTCCTTCGAAGCCTGTCTTGTGTTATTTGCACACTCTGCATGTGGGAGAGCTCATCGTGACAACCCAACCGCTGTTAACTGCCTTGGCATCCAGGTAGTCTGAGTGAGTCTGAAAGGATGCTTCTGCCTCCTGCCTCACCCTCCATCCCCTGCTGCATCCCCAACAAGCACTGCATTTGGAGACCCTGACACCTGAGGTTTCCAGGCCGAGCTAGGGACCTGCAGGAAGTGCTGCTGTCAGGCCCCCGCTGCCAGCTCCTGGGTAGAATGTCTTATTTTATCTTTTATAGAGCATTATTTTCATTGTCTCCTGCAATACTTTCTCAGGCTCTAAGCCAGCATAGAAGTTAGTGTGTCCTCCCTGGGCTTGAAAACTCGCTTCTCAGCTTGCTATCCATTCATCCATCCCATAATGAGGAAGAAAAGCAAGGTCCACATGTCAGAGCTGGGGGTTGCATACTGTCACTTGGGCCTTCATGGGTCCACTTGTATGCTACTGGACAGAGCTCGTCTGTGCAGATTTGCTGCTTGAGACAACACCCCACTCCCCTTCTCCTCACTCTGGGTCCCTTATCCAGGACAGCGTCTCCGCCTCTGATTTGACTAAGTCATCTCTATTGTGCCAGTTTCTAGGTGGTTCAGGTTTGGACATTACTTCTAGGCAACCTCAGCAAATCTACGCTAAATAGAACCACGAAGAACTTAATGCTGGGCTGTGCCTCCTGTTGAAGGGTGGGGTGATATTTTGTGTTCTAAAACCACCCTTCACAACAAATGGATCCCTGGTTTTTAAGATCTTAATAGATGTAACTTAAAATGGCCAGGAGAGGGGTTCGAGAAAGGACTCAGAGGTTTAGTGGACTTTCAGCTCTGGCAAAGGACCCTAGTTCAGTTTCACATTGGGGGCTTCACACTTGCCCAGCTCAAGGTGATCCAAACTTTCTTCCCAACTCCAAGGGCACCTGTATCCACATTTGTGTTTGCACGTGTACACGCATACACCACACAGCTGTGCACGCACACACACACACACACAATTCAATTAAAAATGACATTTAAAAGAATCTCTGGAAAAGGATTCTGTGTCTCCGCCCTACTTCCAACTAAGTATTGAGATATCTGAGCAGGGAGCCCAACTATTTTTTTAAAAAAACGGGATATGAATTCAGGGGTAAGAACCACTGCACTAAATGTTTTTTTCCTGAAGACCTGGGAAAGTGGGCTAGTGGCTGAGAGAACTTGTTGAATCAAATATGAAAATCTGAGTTTGAATCCCAGTACCTACCTAAAAAGTTGGCTATAGTAATACATGCCTGTAATTCCAATCCTATGTGGGAGAGTGGGGGCTAATGGGGCTTGCTGGCTCCAAGCCTGTCTTCAAGTTCAGTGAGAGACTCTGTCCCTAGGGAAGAGGCAGAGAAACAAAGCAGGACATCCAATGACATCCTCTAGTCTCCCTACATACACACATGCACCTACACCCTGTGCACATGCACATACGTACATGTGTAAAACTTGAAAGAAATCCTTGTTGAATGAAAAAAAAGAACTTCGAATAAGAACTTCAGAGTAGAAAAGTGTCTGAGCAGAGGAGCTGGGTGAGCTCTGGTAGTGCTGGGAAAGTCCTTCACATAGCTCGTGTCCATTTCTTATAGCATCCTTACCCAAAAATTTGGTTGGTATCATTCATGTATAGAAATGATTCAAACTTCCTTCTTTTAAACTAAGAGGAAAAAACCCTTTCCTTCTATGTCCTGAATTAGAAAAATGTAAGAGAAAGTATCGATGCCAAAAAAGACTAAGACTTCACTAAGTTATTTCCTCCGAAGCATGGAGTGCCAACGAAATGCCTAGAGTGTGTCTGGCATCCGAAAGATAAACACTTGGATTTTCCGTCTGGGGAGGCAAATCAAACAGATGCATGAGGTAGAGATTTATAGATGAGTGTTTTCTCTGGATGTTTTTAAGGCCTGCACTACGTGGTTCAGATAACTGGAGAAGACAGCATGGCATCAGATGCTAAGTATGTAGTGCAGAAAGGAATGTTCAAGGAGAGCAGAGAGAAAAGTCACCGTGGGCCGGTGACTTCCAAGCTCACACGGAAGACAATGGTGATGGGCCCAGCTGGGACTCTTCCATAGACACAGGGAATCCTAGTGGGGTTAGAGTACTTCAGTGTGCAGCGTCACACACGGGCACAGACAATCTTAAAGCTCAGGAACTTAAAGGTAAGTGCCTTCAGAAGAATTGAGCACATGATTCGTGCTACAGAGGGAGGATGGGCTAAGCTACAAATGGTTCTGAGGAACTGGTACAAGAGATGAGTTCGAAGCCGGATGTGATAAGAACTGTACCTGGGGTGTGATCCAGGGATCTTATGATGATCATAGGTTTTAGAACTGATTCCAACTACAGTGTGTGTGTGTGTGTGTGTGTGTGTGTGTGTGTGTGTGTGTGAAAGATGACCAAAGAAGAAGTGGCAAGTAGTGATTGGGACATTCAAGCATTAATTCACTGGGCTATGGCCCTTAGCAGTCATGCCAGAGGGATATGGTGCTTATTTAAAAGGCAGCGTTTCCAGGAGAGGGCCCCGAAAAGCCCAAGCTGCCTGCCTGTCCTTCATTTCTGCTCACCTGTGCTGTGGGCCACCATGCCTCCATCTCTAACCCAGTAGGAGGGACTTTGAACTCTTGGAACCTTGGCTAGTGCCTCATTTAGAGAGGATGGGGAGGTACGGGGAGCTTGACACTATTTTATCACTGTCAAGCCTTGGGAATGTTTGGCATTTTCTGGGTTTAATGGGCTGAAAAATGGAAACACAGTAGGTGGCAGTGGCTGGACTCCTGGCTTGCTGCCTTACTGCCTCAGTGCTGGGGTAGCATCTGCTACCCACCCCCCCAGCTCTCCTGTGTCCCAGATGCATTCCTTTCCAGCTCTTACCATTGATGCTCTCAGGTTGTGGGGAGGGTATCTTAGAAGCCATCCTCCTCCAATCTGGGCAGAGGTCCTCAAGCCTAGGACCTCAGCAGAGGGCTGCTTGTTTCTGGTGAATGGCTATCTTAAACAAGCCGGAGGGAGGCTTTCTGATCCAGGTGATAAGCTCCCACGTGGAAAAAGGGGTCGCCAACATCTCTTCAAATCTCATAAAGACTAGTGGTGGTACGTGAAAATATCCCCTGTATAGCAGATGCTCCATGAAGAATTATTATGAACATGGGCAGTCCCTCTCATCCCTAGGAAGACCCTGAGGTTGGTAGTACCTTTCAGCTCTGTCAAAGCTCCAGGGTCAGTTAAAGGCCTCAGGATGAGCCCAGCTCTTCTGAAATCCCCCAGATCCCTGCTTAGATTCTTAGAAGCTCCTGTACCCTCCACCTGATACCTAGAGCATGCCAAATTGGCAAGTTCCAGGAATGCCTGTGTGTGGAGCTTTTATTGTCTACACGATGGAGGCTGCTACTCTATTTAATAAATTTCAAGAGGCAGAGGAATAACTACTTTGCTGGCAAAGCCACCCTTTGGGGCTGTGTAATTGTCAGTGTCCTCAGAGATAAAAGCACATGGGATTCTGCGTTGTTTCTGCTGTTGGACCAGCTTTCTTAAGGTGTGCTTCCACTAGCTACAACCCAATGGTGCTGACTCTAAGAAAAAAATCTATTTGAGGACTGGTGGAGTTCCTGAATCTCTGAGCCTCCATTCCTGACCACAACTCCCTCCTGTGACCTTTGATAGGAGATTTGAATCCAGACCATCAGCCCTTAGCTGCTCAGGCAGAGGGACGTCCCATCCACTCAGGGTGGCTGCAGAAGGCATGCTGTGTTTGGAAGCCTAGAAGATATGAAAAGGGAGGAAGAAGCCCTATTTCTGCATCTGCCTAGCACACACCTTATAAGGAGGAGTGCTACTGGGATGATAAATGATGCAGAGCACCCTGCAGTATCCTGCAGTTCAGCAGCTCAAGGCAGTCATTGCTGGGTACCACACTCCAGCTACGAACTAGGGTGTTGGTATTATGTCCTGCAGGAAGAATGGAGGTTCTTTTCCTCTAAAGGTAGAAGAGGAAAGTCAAAGAAACAGATATAAGGTAAAAGGCAGATTTATTCCTAACTCAACCAAGTGAGTGGTCAAAAAGAAAGGAGCTTCCTTAGACATTCATAAGCCCACAAAGCCTCAGAGAGCGTCCACCCATTTGGACCCCCTGAATATTGGCAGTGTGTCTTAGAATGCTGGCTGTTTACAGAGATGGCTTACTAGGGAGCCCACAAAACCCAGAAATGCATCCTTGTGGTTCAGAAGGCTGAGAAGTCCAAAACACTAGCAGATCCTGCTGTCTGGTGAGGGCCTTATGCCAACCAAGTGGTTCTTTTCTTGTATATCTTTCTCTGTCCCCTCATCCCTCCCTCCCTCCTTGCCTCCCATCTTTCCTTCTGAGACAGGGTCTCATTATATAACACAGTTTGCTCGCAAGCTTGCCATCCTCTTGCCTCAGTTTTCTAAGTAGGTCACATTAGAAGCACCCAATGTCAGTCACCATGCTCAGCTTCAATACACATCTTATTTATTTAATGCTTTTTTGTGGTGCTAGAACTCAAATTCAGGATCTTGCCTATGATAGACAAGTACTCTACCACTGGCTGTACCCAGCCATCTAAGCTCCTTTATAGAGGCCTCGTGTGTAAGGACAGAATGACTCAACCATTGCTCAAAAACGCCACCTCTTAATACTAGCTTCCAAAGCCCACATTGAGACAAACACCAACACATGTATAACACATGCTCGAAGAGACGTGGATTGTCTCTGGTTTTATAACCCCAGCTTCTACATCCATGTTGAGAGCGTGAACCATGTGCCAGCGCTAAAGTTTCCCATTGTTTTCTCCAATATTCTGAAGAGCAGTCTGAAGGTGCTGACACCTACCTCTTCCCACATCATCAGAGTGCAGTGTGGGCCTAACCTGGGGTGTGCTGTGCAAAGAAGAACTGGAGCAGTCCTCTGAGAGTGACCCACAGCGACTCCATTGCTTGCAACAGGGTGAGCTGAGGACCATATCTGACTGTCATAAACCCCCCTCAGTCTTCTCTAGGGTTACCTATTGCTTACACTCGTGCCTTCTCTCTACCACAGATGGCCTCCATCATGTTTAGAAATAATTTTTCTGCTTTGGCTTTTCCTGACCAGACATCCTTACTCCCGCATACTATATTTCTTTTCCCTTCTTCTCTTAGAAACAAAAGCTTTCATTTCTTAACTCCTCTGCCTCTGAAAGGCCATGAAAATCGTCCTCTAACCCGCCATCCGCTCTCTAAGTCTGGACAGACACTGTACTGCCCTTTGCTGGCTTTCTGAGTTAGAGCCATGGCTTGGGATGATGTTGGCTGCGGTGAGGGAGGTAGAGAGTTTATATCCATCCAAAAAAGCACACAGTTCTCAGATGCAGTAAATTTGAGGAAGTTGTCTCTGTGGCCACTGTGTATGCATGGGGTGGAGGGGCAGGGGTAGGAAGCCAAGAAGAGTGAGGTTGGTCTTCTCAGAAATTAATGCTATCCAAAGTGAGCCTCCCACTGCCTTCTGATTTGGCATGAGGCTGGGGCCACAGAGAGGAGAAAAATCACCTGCACACCCACCCTGGATTTCGCATAGTTTAAACAATTTTAAATGAAACTGTCAGCCGTAAGCTCTGAAATGTGCCTCCAGCAAAAGATAAACACAGGGAGAAGACAGGGCCTCTGAAAGGAGGGGGACATCGCAATCTCTAATATTTTTAATCAGCCTGTCTGACTCCACCAGGGAAGCTCGCCGCAGACACCCTTGCAGGCTATAAATTTTCTGATTGCGTGTGCTGTCCATTGCAAGTGTGATAGTTCCATTTCAGAGGCTCAGCAAGACTGAAAAATCTCTGCTTGGCATCTGCTGGGCCAGTCAAAGCATCAGGTGCTGTCAATGGGTGGCTCAGTAATGGACCTAATGTCTACAAATGCAAAGCTCCAGCCGCAGCCAGCCTGGTGGGTGTGCATGACTCGGCCCCACACTGAGAGACAGGGAGGTGCGACAGACAGGCAGTGTGACAGGAGGCAGTTGCCCACAGGCTACAAACACAGCATTCTGTGATCAGGCTGCCATTAGATCTTCTCCCCTCAGAGTCTAGCCACTGAATGGAAGCTCTGCGCACAAACGGTAACGTCTTCACAAGAGCGAGATCACATGGGATTAACACGAGGCATCATGTTAGGGTCTAGAATGTTGCTGAAGGAGCTGATCCGTGGGAGGACATTGAGTCCCTCCATTGGTGGAAGAGGCTGAAAAGGATGGAGAGAAAAACCTCCAAAAACAATTCTTAGGGAAGCAAGTTGTACAATAATGGAGCAAACTCAAAGAGAACTTGATTTAAAATCAGGCTCCCATGGAGGACTGAACCCATGGCTGGACTGAGCAGCAGTGAGGAGGGTCTGGACTTCATGCAGTTGAGTTCCGAAGCAGACCGTACAGTATAAAATAGAGAAACCTTGGAGGGAGTGTTGTAGTAGCCAGCTTTCCAATACTATGATGAAACACATAGTACAATCAACTTATTAATAAGAAAGGATTTTAGTGCATAGTTGTTGGCAATGTGGTTTGGGTATGCCTGGACTGGGTGAGGCACTGGCAAGGAGGGGCTCCCTTCAGCAAAACATTAGGTATGCCTCAATATGGCCTCCCACCTTCTCTGATTTGGGAGCTCAGCTGGGACTCCCCCAATCCCGCCCCATTTATAGCTTGTTGACATAGTGTGGCTCCCAAGGTGGACACATCTGTAAAGACAAACTGACTATTTGCTCCAGGGATCAGTGCCACAGGGCAGATGGCTTGAAGAACTTGAAGTCCAGCTCAGTTTTAAGAGAAACCAGACTGAGAAGAAAAAGGGGATCCCAAAAGCAAGCCAAATACCGGCATAATATTATCTTGGAATCACAGAAGGCGTTTGCCTATAGGGAATATCCTATCTACTTGTAAGGGCTTTGGGGTGATTACAGTTTGAATTGGGACAACAGTCAATGACCCTTGTCGATGCCTCTGAGGCTTATTATTCCTTCTTTTTGTTCCTTCTTAAATAGACCTCTGTTCCTGCTAAACCTAATAGGATTTACTGGGTCTTGGATGGATTCCTCTGTTTTCCTGACTCTGTGATTGTGTTCAGACTTGTCTCAATTCATTCGATGCAACATGCCGGGTGCTGTGTTGGACAATGGAGGTCCAGCATTGCATAAGGTGCTTTATTCATGCTTGAAAGGGGCAATATTCATTTCAGAAGGATCAATGTGTAACATATTAGTAATCAGCACTTATTGAGCATCCTCTCCATACCTGGGCCTGGTCTGCTGGGAGAATATACTGGTGAATCATATGAATGGGTGGGAAACCCAAGTAAGTAACCCTGAAGAAGAAATAAGGAAGACTTAGTCAGATAGACAGGGAAGTGCTCTATTATTCAACTCTCCATGACTATAATGAAATACATGATGCAACCAACTTGTAAGTTTTTTAAAAAAGGCTTTAGTCCATAGTTAGTCAGATCCATTGCTTGGCGGGTCGATTTTGACACAATAGAATAGATGCATATGACAGAAAGGGGCTGCTAACCTCAAGGGAGCCATGAAGCAAAAGAGATAGGAAAGGGAAGAGTTTTGCACTCCCTTTTATGGCTGCACCTCAGGAACCCATCTTCCTCCGACTAGGCACCAGTACCTGAAGGCTCTACCACCTCCAGAGAGGGATGAATTTTAGGTAAGGCAATGGTTGGATAGAGGCTGAAGAAGGGCACGAGGGCCTTGGGAAGGTGCCTGTTCTGGGAGGATGAGTGCTTGTAATACAGGTGGGGGTGGGGCTCTTATGAAAGAGACTCCAGGGAGCTTCTGTGTTGGAATATGGAAGAATGTACTGAGAAGGCAACCTTCTTGTAGCACTGACGAGAGCCCTCTGCAGGATCCGGACATGCTAACGTGATGATATCCAAGTTCCAGCCTCCCAGACAGTGAAGAATGCTTCTCTCGTTTGTCAGCCGCGCAGTCTAGGGAGGTAGCAGCTTGAAGGGTCTGAGTGAGAACTCATTTGACCGGATTGCTGTGGGAATGAGGGAGGCAGAAAGGAGACTGGAGGCCTGGGAAGAGGAGAGCTGATGGGGTAGGAGAATGAAGAGGAAAGAGCTAGTTCTTGGATACCAGGTAGATGCCTTAGGCAGGAGAATGGCTGACTTTACAGGCCACCAGAGCTAGCTGAGAAAGGTGAGAAGGAGATTTGATGGCTGTGTCAGTGTCACAGAGACCCAGCAGGAACCCTTCGGGTGATAGTGTAGACACTGGATGTCCGTGCTTGGAGGGCTGCCCGATTTAAGAAGCATTTCCAGGGTACAATAGAGAAATTGTGGAGCGCTCCTTCTTCATCCTGCCCACGAAAATGTCAACCGTCACAAAGTCCATTCATCCTGTGAGTCTCATTCTTTGGACACGCTGTGTGATTATGACACTCAGTTACAGCCTACCACTGTATGTGCCTGCAAATACTGCAGTCACCCCAAGGTGCTACTCTCTCCTAGATCCCTTCCTGAGTTGTCAAGTGGGAGAACGCTCCTCACACTTTAGTGAGCACCAGATTTGAAAGGCTGGTTAAAAAAGGATGGTGCCGAACTCCATCCTGAAGTTTACAGAATAAGTAAGTTTGTGGTGGCCAAAGATTTTGCATTTCTAACAAGGCTCCCAGTTGGTACTGAGGCTTCTAGTTCAGGAATCACACTTTGAGATTTCTCTCAAGTGTGTCCATTACTTGGCTCCCCTGGAGAGGCTGGCTCTGGTTCCTTGTGCATAAAGGCATCTGGTCTGGCTGTATGTGAGAATGCAAATGCCACCTCTCCACACTGTTCAAATGCCAGCGCGGCACCATACATGAGCCTCCGTCATGGAGCCGGGGCAGACATCTGCACTGCCGTCAGAGGGGTAGGCCGACAGCTGCCATTCCGGGCCTGCTGTGACTAGGGCCTTGGGTCCCTTGCCGTCACCAGCAAGGTGCCAGATGACCAGGGCAGAGTCTCCTCACCTTCTTCTCTGCAGTCTAATCAGCCACATCCTAAGGAGTCTGGATGGCTTCCAAGGATATTTTTAAACTGCCGCATGGATGAATTCATCATCACGTGTTACTGAAGCCCGGATCTTACGTTCATCGTTAATGCCACTGAGAAGGAGACATCATCAATATTTGTTCTGAACATTTAGAATTTTAGCTGATTTAGAGTGCTTGTTTTTTTACTAAGGAGGTCTGGATAATGACAAACTTTTGAAAGGGAGACCTGTGCTCACCTGTACAACACCATTTCTCTGTGCCTAGGTCACCTCAGGCCAGCTTTCTTTCCTTTGGATACCTTGTTACTTATGGAAAATTTTAATAGGTAACACTTTTTAAATATAGGATTAGACCTTGAGTGATGAAAATTTGGGACTAGGTGAAGGGCCCTGTCAGTCTAAGTTAAGGTTTGGCTTTCAACCCTGTGCGATGAAAAAGTTTTATGAGCATGAGAGCAAGATGGCAAAGGCTTGCTGGTATCATTCTGATTCAGAGCTGGGAAGAATGGTCAGTAGTCAGCAGGGCAGAACTGTTTCAAGGGATTTTGATAAATTTGTGGAATGGAGTGGGATTTATTTTTTTTATGCAAAGCAATCTTTTTAAAGCAACAAAAGAAAACTGGGCTCAGGTTCTAAATTCAAAAATATTTAGAAATTTTAGTTTCTAGGAAGCACTGTGTGTTGTTAGTGCATGGTAGCTCCCCCCCACACACACAAAGTTGATGGACAAGGCTATACTAATAGACCAGCATGTCTACAGTACACTCCTTCTGCAGCATTAAAGTAATTGGGGATTCTCAGGCAAACAGAATCCTGTCCTGAGTGGCCCTGGCAATGAACAGACAGAATAATGTGTCTTCTTATGAGAGGCAGGAGGCAATGAGGGATGTTAGCTCTCAGCACAGAGAGGGAAACACCACAGATTTCAAATATTTTGAAAAGACTCCTGTGATATCTATTTAGTTCGAATGGCCCCAAAGGCCAAATACAAAATCAATGAATGAAGTAATAGAGTTACAAATTCTGACTTACTATAAAGGAAAACATTTCCCTTCTTAGGATCGTCTGTAGATGCAGTAATAATGGTGTGGGGGGGGGCAGAAGAGGAAGGAGAGAGTGCTGGAAACGGAATAGGTTGCACATTTCCTTAGACACCTCTCATCCAGAGCCGGCACTTCTTTCATCTGGCTCATCAGCAGAGTGTGTTTGATAATGCGGGGGACGCCGTATCATCAGCTGAACAGCACCTCCAAAGAGGTGCAGCTAAAACACGGGCGGGCTAGCCAACTGACCATCTGCGATCACTTCGGAGTCAATCTTGTGCTTCCCAAACCTTCTGCCTAGAAAGACTTGGCAGTACAAACCATTTTCATTGCTCAGATACCTACTAAGTATTTCTCTGAATGTTTTCAAGCATCAGAGAAAAGTTCAGAGTAAGGTTATCAGTTTCAACATGTATCCTGGCCATGCATCTAAGTGAAGACTTCCATGGGAGTCAGTATCTGGGGGGGGGGTACACCAGGTGATCAATATCATTTTGTGTTTATAAACAGTTCATATGTTGTTTGTAGCGGCTGCATACCCATGTGACCTGGGTGGATGGTGCCATGTTCCAGCTCTTCCACTTCGATGAGATAACATGTTTATTCCTCATTCAGCAGCTCAGAATAGCACCCCAGTATCTTGGATTTCACGTCTGCACAATGTCTGGCACTTACCTGCATTCAACAATATGTGATTTAGGAAATTACTAAAGAAAAAGTCTTTGCAGAAATGGCCTAAAGACATGTGAGAGACATAGTTATATGTGCCATTCAAAAGATTTGCGTCAAACAAGAAGAGTCAAGGCCTTGGATTATACTCTTAAAATACGCCAACAGTATAGATCTTAAAAATATGCCCCTCATTAAAGGTGATGAGTATGTTAGTTAATGTCACTAATGAGAATTTACAATGTGTGTGTGCATCGGAACATTACACTTTGAATATACAGTTTTTACTAAATAATTACAATAAAGCTGAATCAAAAAGGATATTCAAGAAGAAACAGAGATATTTAAGTTTAAAATGCCTTTATGTATTAACAAATGCAACAGAAAATGTCAGTTCACCAAACCCTGCATACAAACATTTGTAGCAAATTTATTTGTAATTTCCTAAAAGGGGTGGGTGATGATCCATATGACCTTCAGTTGGCTAGTGGATAAAAGGGTAAGACTAGACATACAACAGCATGGCTGAACTTCTGATATAGTCAGAAGACTGAGTACTATATGATTTCACTCATAGAACATTCTGGAAAAAGGCAAAATATACTGATAAAATCAGGAGGCTGCAAATGAGCATTAGGAAACCTTTTAGGTAATGGAAATGCCCTGCATTTTCCTTGTGCAGGGAACTGCATAGCTGTGTGTGTGTGTGTGTGTGTGTGCAGACGTGTATGCCTATACCCACCTGTATTGACGTTACAGTATTCCCTCCACCTCATTTTCTAGATATGGAGTCTCTTAGTGAACCGGAAATTTACTATTGGAAGTGAGTGAATGAGCTTCCGGCTTCCTCCTCTCTCCGTCTCCCAATGTTGAGGCAATTGGCACTTGTGGCAATACCCAACTTCATGTGGGTACTAGGGATTCAAATTTGGGTTCTCACCCTTTCACAAATGATCTCATCTGCTGAGATATCTCCCTAGTCCAACAAGTTTGTTTTTTTTTTTTAAACCCACAGAATAGATAGCAAATTTTTAATAGATCATACTAAAATCATACTTCATTTTAAAAATGGAGGCAAGTGAGAGATGGAGCAACCTTAGGAGGAAGCAGGAGACAAATCAGGCTTTCACGCTGAGAATTAGGTTCAGTCAAGAAGAGGGATTGGATATTGTCTTCTGAACACTGGTTTTCTTTAGTGTGTATTCCCTCTTGTTTGGCTCAGTGTTGCTACTGCTTGAGGTGAAGAATGGTCTTTCCATCCCAGTGGTTTTTATTTCTCCTGTAGCATGGGCAAACACTAAGAAAATCCTGTCCTTTTCCCAGCTTCCTCAAAGGGCTGTAGGAAAACCCTTCTCAACGAGCAGGCCTGCCTCTAACCCCGGGACTTGATGTGTTGCTCTAGACAGTGATGATACAGGAAATTGATGCTGAGTTTCCATGGCTACTCTCCTACCCGTAAAGGGAAAGAGCATAGATATGAAGACATTCGATATTGTTGAGGTTCATACACAACTCCTTCCGATCCTCTTTATGTGTAGTAGAGAAATGACCTCCCAGGGCAGTGGAAACTGTGTTCAGACCTCAGGCTTGCCTGAGGTCAGTGACTTCACTTTCCAAGCTCCAGCCTTCCCTTTCCCTTAGAAAGAATCTACAAGATACTCATGGTCCATTCTATCCTGTTCTCAAAGCAAACTGTCAGAGTGCACACAAGCCTGGCTTTCCATCCGCCATTTGTAGTGTCTCCCTAAATTATGTCACTAGGGACATGTTTTAGGGTTCCTAAACAGGAACACACACATCGCCAGGAGTTCACATTCCAGCAGAAGAGAGGTGTAAGGTCACACTAGGGTGGTGTGACCTCGGGCAGGACATTTTGCATAGGTCTTAATCTAAGCCTGCCTGAGTGGCTGCTGGGGACTGAACACTGGAGATTACTACATTAGCCAGGCTCATGGTAAACATTTAGTCAATGACAGCTGCTATTATTCTCATTAAATGTCTTTGCCTTAAATATTTTATTACCTGTTTATTAAATGAATGCATTCATAGCGCATTGACTGAACATGATTGCTATTTATTGTTAGTAATGTATCTTTGCATTATTTTACCTTTATAACTATGACCCTTACAACACCCTCTCCTCTGTCCCCTTCTTCAGTGCTGAAACTGACAGGCAAAATCCACACTGGGAGCATCATTCTGATTCCCACCTCTAGAGCTGACATAAAGTCTGGATCCTGGAGGTGCCAGGGTACATACCAATCAGGATCTGGTTCCCAGAGAACAGGGCCCATGGATGGAAGGATACTAAGGACAGGAGGCAGTGGTGGCCACAGCAGTGTCTGCCTTCCTTCGGAGACTGATTTCTTTCCAGGTTTCTGATGAACACGTGAAAAGAAAAGCAGGGCTGGCGTTAAAACAGAGCCAGCCATAATTAAAGCAACAGCTCCTGTTTTGTAAATGCTGTTTGCATGGTGCTTGGCTTTCTAGGCAATTCCCACATCTCTTCTACTTTCGGACAAGCTGCTTCCCCTATCGTTCTGGAAGTTGTGTCTGAGGGTGTTGCAGAGAATTGGAGAGCCCCCAGAGAGCTGGAGGAGAAGGGCAAAGTCTACTCCAGGAAGCCAGTCCCTTCCTTAATTCTAGTGACAGGGAAGAGCAGGTTCTTGGAGAACCAGTGCCTCTGAGGATTTCTGAGAATGGGGAAGGGTAGTTATATACATGGCAGAGCCTTGAAACTCACGGGGCCAAAGAACTTCCTGGCATAAGGGCAGTCATTGCTCCCTGAAGTCTGCAGCAAGGGAAGGGAAGGAATCAACACAATACATCCATTACTAAGTCTGTGCTCAGTTGGCATCACCAACCTTCCCCCAAACATGTCAGGCTGGCATAATATTTCACCTGAATTAGATCTCAAATTTTTACTTTTATTTGGGATGTCTCCACCTAGATTGAGGTGGAAATTATTCAAGACTACTCTCTGTGTGTGTGTGTGTGTATGTGTGTGTGTGTCCATATAGGACCATGAACCTATTTCATAAGTCATAAGTCATAATTTAGTGGTGGCCACACACTAGATTATGCCTCTCCTACTGTTCCCATTTCTTTTCCATTCCCTCCCATCTTCTGGCTCCCTCATCTCCGGTATTATAATATCTTTCAATTCTGCTCCACCACCACCCCGCCCAGCCCAATTTGTCAAATGACTTTCAAACTCAGACATTGTAATGTCCCCAAACAAGCTCACAAATCAGAGATGTCTTTTGCCTGAGTCCTGGGAGCCAGTATGGCCTTCTGAGGGGCCAAGATGTCCTTCTGCCAGCTGGGAACCATATTTTCTTGAAGACGCTGGCAGAATTTCATCCATCAATGTCCAAACAGTGTTACAAGGGGTCAAAGGTGACAGCAAGCAATGCTTTAAAAGTTGGTGAAATAATGCAATTGCTTTTCCTAAAATCCCAGGTCCCCGAACGTGTCAGGCTAGCGTGTTACTTGTCCCCAGTTAGACCTCCAATTTTTCCTTTTCCTTGGGCTTTCTTTCCAACCTAGATTGAGGTTAAGATTATTAAAAGCTACAGAGAATGTGTGTGTGTGCGTGCCTGTGTGTATGTGTGTGTGCACACACACACGTGCACGCTTGGGTGCACATATACTCCTCTGAGTGTAGCTGCCTTCCGCTTCTCCCCAGTGGTGGATCAATCCCAAGAATGGCCGACCCCCGAATGATTTACATTTGGCTTCTGTGCATGTTGGGCAATTAATGCATAGTGGCATTGCCTTCCTAATTGGGCTTTGCATGGCTGACAAATGAGTTTGTGCTCCTTGAATACACACCAGCAGGGTGGTGAGCAGCTCACGGCAAACTGCACACTGATAACCCTAAGAGAGGGCAACCTGCCACATCATCAGCTCCTGGGGACCATTGTTCTTGTACACAGAGCATGGCCCAATCTTTCTCTGCAGTCTAGACTGCAACAGGGAACGGTAAACTCGGAATCAGACTGAGGTCTGAGAAAAATCCATAGCCTCTTTCCTTATCTGGCAATAACAGACCCTCTGGAGCTGGAGACTGTGACAGAGGCAGCAGCCTCCTAAGACAGAGCCCTTCCGACAAATTCTGCCCAGGCAACCAGCTTCCTATATCTTGTCCTCCACACAATTAAAGTCCTTGACACGGGTGGGACTCTTTCTCCAGGCCCTGAGGACTAAGCCCTCAGGAGCTACACACTAATCTGAGGTTTCTTGGGTGCTGTGATTTTTGCAGAGCAGAGCACAAACCCCAATTGAAAGTCAATGAAGTATTGAATTCAGAGTAAACACCGTCTCTTCCTTTCTCAGAATTCCAAACCAGGCTATCATTAACACAGACAGACTGGAGGGGAGTCTCTACTTAGAATGTGCCACAGCACTTCCCAAAGCACAGTAGGGTTGTGCCAGGCCTTGTGGTAGACCTTAGACTTAGGCTTAATAGAAAAATGTCTATGACTGTTCCCTGGTTATTCTGGGAGCTATAGAGCCCCTCTCTGTCCTCAGGAGCCCAAGCAGGGAGCCTAAAAGGTTGCTTAAAACCACCAGATGGCCGGTGACCACCAGGGGGCTTGGTTCTTTGAGCTGCACTTCAGGGGAGGAGCTCACCCACCAGGGGCTGCAAGCAGGAGAGTGCAGGTCTCCAAATGCTTTTACACATCCACTTTTAGCAACTCAGCCAATCCTGCCCCAAATGTCAATAATTCCAGATGCCTGCTTCATCATCCCCATCAGGGATTATACCCATGAAAGGAGCACCGGGGAGCGAGCAAGAGACAGAGAAGAAAGCAGAGAACGGGAATGAGAAGAAACAGAAAAAGAAAATGTAAGCATAGCTGTGGAGGAACAGTCTAAGGGAGAGCGTAAGCAAGACTCACTTAATAGTTTCCAGGAATCAAGTACGTGCAGTGTGGGGTTTAGTCTTGACAGTCATCTCAAGACAGGAGGTGCCTTTATTGTCTCCACACATCCGCTGAAAAATTTAGACTCCATGTTTAGGTGGCGGTCCCTAAGACATGTAAGTATGTAAAAGAAGCTTCAGAGGTTTGGAGAAGGTGATGTCTGGGTCCTCATCTCAGCTCCTTGGAACTAAACCTTCCCTAGAGTACAGGCTGTGTGAACCCTGCCTTGACAAGTGAAATAGAGTTGTTGAAGTTCATGACATTAAGGGCATTGTGGGACACTATGTTTCAGATATACATGAATGTGATCGATGTTTGTATGTGCAGTGTTGGGATGTACGATTATTTATTTTTCTGCATGTGAGATTCCGCAGAAACTCTGCTTCATTTACCACCTTTACCTAAACATCGTGAGCCCTCCTACGTTTCCTACATCTGCAGGGCCTTGTGGGTGTTCAAAATATTAGAGAAACTGCTTGGGTCACTGTATGGGAGCATCCAGAAGGAGGTAGCTGGAGGGGAAGGTGGAAAAGATTCAGTGCAAGCTCATCAACAAGAAAGACAGACAGCACAATGGTTGCTGCCACTGCAACCCCTACTTTCCTGGTGGTGCGCTCCCTGCCCACCTGCCCTTTGCCCGTGGTGACACACTACTCACCCCCTGCCCACCTCCTCCTCTTCCCGCTCGTCTCCTCACCTCTGATTGACTGGCTGACCCGGGCAGCCCTCCATCTGATGGAGCCTGCGCTGTGTAATGGGTTGATTGACATTCCCGGGATCTGACTCCCCATGCAGTCCGACTTGCAGATAATGTTAATGGCTAAGGAATTAAAATGTTGCTCGGCGTCTAATGAATGCAGCATGTGCTCAGATTAACACATGCCAGCTGCATCTCTGCAAACCAGGAAGCAGCAACAATTTCTAAATTATTTATCAGTTCCCTTATCTCCACCCCAAAAGAGAGTGAGCTTATGCATTTATTTATTTCATGGACCAATATGCAGAGTAATTGCTTTTGGGGGAGGGATTTTTGTGTTTTTTTTTTTTTTTTTCCTATGGATTTTCTTTTCTTGCTTCAACAGCAGGGGGAAAAAAGAGAAAATATCATGTCAATGTCATTTGAATCATAATAGGTACAAATTCACTCCCCTGAATAAATAGAGAAGCTTATTTATCAAACACAGACAAGATGTCTGTCGAGTTGTTAACAGAGGGAAAGAGATGTGAGTAGGCAGGAGCAATTGCAAAAGTTTGCAGATCTTCAGAGCTCCCTTGGGAGGGACAGCCAGCTCTTTCCCGGGCTGGAAACCCTGTGCTTTGGTTGTTGATTGTCGGGTCAAGCTTGGCTACCACAACGGGAAAAGGAACAGACAATTCAGGGCACAGGTGCTCCCCTAAGGGGTACAGAAGGGCTTGTCCCCAATCAGCAACTTGTCTATCTATGGTGGCTGGAAGAGAGGAAACATCAAGGTGCATGAGGAAAATCTCAGGTGAGTTTCCCCAGCATCTGCAGCTTTAGTTTTGGTCTTCTCTTTCTGAGGCTTCTCTCTGGCACAGACTCAAGCTTCTGGTGGATCCTTTGCCCATGTCTGCCCTTCCACAGCCAGATCACCCACCCCCGGTACCAACAGCCAAGCCCCTCTAAACTCACTCTTGCAACATCCTCACTCTGTATCCCCTCCTGAGGAAAGTGTCACGGTGTGACCATCATGGACATCATCTGCTAAGAACTCAAGTGCCTTATACATACTGTCTCATTTAATTCCCACAATGGACTATTATGAAGACACACAATCTTATGGCATTCTTCTGTATTTAGAAAACCCAGTCCTGCCTAATCATTTGTTTAAGGTCATTCCCAATAATGTCTAAATAAGATTTGAGCTTAAGGTCTTGTTCTTATATTATGTTACCATCCTAGGTAGACAACAGAGACCTGAACTGGGGATCAGGAATCCTGGTTCCATATCTGACTGTTGGGTAATATGGGGTAAGTTGTCGCTGCCTTGCCAGTGGCCTTCTGTGAAATAGCAGGGAAGGAAGGCCAAGAAGGGATTGCCCAGTTTTAAACCCTGGTACTATCACAGTATCAACTTGGAGAAGTTACTAGAGGTTAGCTTCTTCAACTATACAGTGTAAGTGTTTGTCATCATAGCTCCCGCAAGAGAATGGTTTTGAACATTACATGAGCCACTCAGTGGGAAAGAGAAACTCTTGAGCTTTGTATAGGAAACACTTAGTACATATTAGCTCCTATTATCTAGATTTGCCTGTGTTACATATTTATAACACAAGGGACTTAGAGACAGAAGCATTAAGGTCTTTGGTTTAGAAATAGCGTGGATCTGCTCTGTGTTTAAACTTTCTCAAACATCACAGGCTCTCAGTGGTGTGAGGCTGAGAAGAGCATAGCTATAGCAGAAGAACAGAATGGCAAGGTGGTATAGGTTGCATACACATGAGATACCTTTTACACTGGCAAAGCGGCTCATGCCTATATGTCATTCCGTGTGGTCCTATGACCCTCCTGCTATCCTCATGGATAGCATGGGGTTAATTTGCTCTATTTTAATGGGTTGTTCAGTTGAGTAGCCAAAAGTTAAAAGAATTGACGGGAGTCTTAGATGCACACTAAATGCTTCCAAGAGAGTTCTCAGTTGCGCAAAACAAGACAAAGAGATTTGAGATTCTGTGTTAAACTCCAAGCAAGGAGGCAACCTAGAAAGCAGGCTTTTGTCTGACAGCATTAGACATTGCTTTCACTCCAAAATTAAAAGACCGGACACAGCAAGACGGATGGCTTATTCCACCACCTCATCTTGCCCCTCTGAGAATCAAGATGTACTCTGTTTCTTTTTCTTTCTGATGAGAAAGCAGCCAGCCTTACCTCCTGTCATCCCTCCATGCTGGCACACACTGGCATTATCTTGAAAGGAGAGAATTATCTGGGAGAAAAGACATGAAATAGCCCAAGGCAGGAAGGGGTTGTGGAAAGCTCAAAGCCTGACCTATGGGAGCCAGTTAAGCTGCTCCCAAAGGCTCCTCTTGTTACCTGGGGAGTCACATGTACACCAGTACACATTCCTCTTGGTGTGTACCTACTCAAAGTCAGAACAAAGGTCCTGGAAGGATGGGAAAGGCTAGAGATCTGTGAACTTAAAATGAGATGTATCCAGTGTCCCTGGAGCTTGTTCTAAGTAATATGTAGAGACATGAGCTTATTAATGCTTGCACTCCCAACCCCCTGAAGCCGTTATTATATAGCCAGTGTACTTCTGATTAAGACACAGGTTCCTGAGTAGAAATGCCATCTCCCTCAGGAGATCATAAGCTCAGGGTTGATAGGAAGCCAGCCATGTTCTTTTACATCCTCTGTCACCTAACGTCATGCTGGGAGCAGTCTAGGTGCTGAATGAATTCCTGGAAACCAAATAGAATTGACCAAGCTGGATCCTGCAGATATATAATTCCTATAAAAAAAACATTGTCAATTCTTCTGTGCTCTTGATGGGGAGTCTAATTTTGATGCAAATGCCTTCAGGGAGAAATGTCTTTGTCTATGAGACAACTTGGTTTATGGCTTCTCTAGGCACAAAGCATGCTGTTGTTTGCTTTCCCAAATAAATTCTCCTTGGTTCATTCATTCCTCAAATGACTGATATTTATGGAATTCTTGCTCTATGCCAGGTAAAGCATGTCCATGCGGGGAAATGATGCTGTCTGAGTCTTTGTCTAGCTAGGACTTAGGAGGAGAGGTGGCTATTCTGTGGCTGTCACATAAACTGTTCCTGTTTCAGTGATCCACTGTATTAAAGAGGGTTAGTAAGTGTGTTGGCTGCTTTTGTTTGACTGCAACCAAATACCCAACAGAAGCAACCTAAGGGGGCAAAGAATATTTTGGTCCATAAAGTCAAATAATTTAGTTTAAAGTCTTCGGCTCCAGTGACTGTGGACCTACAGGAAGCAGTATACCATGGTGGCAGGAGTGTGGAACAGAAACTCTCCATCTTAGAGTGGAAGGAAGCAGAGTGGAGCCGCAACAGGAAAGAGGGAGAGGAAGACACAGCCCTACAGACATGGCCCTGGTGATGACCTGCTTCCTCCAACCAGGCCCTGACTTCCCGCATCCCCTTGAAGACTTTCAGTAGTCTCCTCGATGGTTAAGCTGGATTAAGGTGTTCTTTAGGACCAGCCTCCATTTCACCGTCTCTAGAAATGTGCTTTCCTAAGGCCGTGTGGGCACTTCTCAGCCAATCAAATGGACAATCATGTGGACAATCAGGTTAGTGTCACGTGACAACTGGAAGGCATATAACGAAGGTGTGCAGCCTTATGCTCTGGAGGACAGTGTGGAGGGAGGGGCAGGTCTTAGGGGGGGTCTGTTGTTTGTGTGAAGACGTAGGAAGTGATGGTGAGAATTCTTGGAAACTTGAAGGTGGGTTCCAGGATGAAACACTAAAATTAAGGTAACTGCATTTCTTCACCATTAGCATAGCTGGTATAGAAGAGCCCGTGAATTAATGCCATCTTGAGAGGCTCAATGTTCTCACCCTAGCCTGCTCTCTCTAGGGATCAAGAGGAGAAGGGAAATTTGGAGGTTGAAATAGAAGCGGCGGTGGGGCTGCGTCCCCAACACCCCAGCCGCTTGGCTAGCTCATGCCCGAAATAACAACACACAAACTGTATTCATTTAAGAACTGCTTGGCCCATGAACTCTAGCCCTTACAGGCTAATTCTCGCACCTTGACTAGCCCATTTCTAATGATGTGTGTAAGCACCCCAAGGTGCGCTTACCGGGAAGATTCTAGCCTAAGTCCATCGTGGGTTGCAGCTGCCTGGGAGAGCAGAGCATGGCGGCTGTCCGGTCCCTCTGGAAGCAGCGCAG
Organism: Alexandromys fortis; assembly: GCF_014885135.2. Lineage (NCBI taxonomy): Eukaryota > Metazoa > Chordata > Mammalia > Rodentia > Cricetidae > Alexandromys > Alexandromys fortis. The sequence continues at coordinate 2,061,794 of NW_026067994.1, forward strand.
AGTCTGACCTCACTTCCTCTTCCACCCAGCATCCTATTCTGTTTATTCCACCCACCTATCTTTTAACCTATCAGGGCCAGCAGTTTCTTTATTGCTCAGCCAATGAAATCAACAGATTGATATGACACTCCCACATCATTTGGAAGTTCTGTCTACTGGCCCAAATTATAGGAGTTTACACAGAGCACCTGGTGCTTGTCCTTCTACCCAGGCGTCTTCCACGGAGTTCACGTGGGAATAAGTTCTTCTCAGCAGTGACGCAAAAGGGAGGGAATCAATATTTGCATATGGAACAATCCCAGAGAGAACATAGATAGGCTGCCCAGTGCAGTGATGGCTGGGGGTTCTAACTTGCTCTCCTGGACCAAGACGTTTAAATTAGCAGGCAGCGCTTCAGTCGTGACCACCTCTCATTCCTGGTTTTCCTGGCCTGGATGCCATGTTAGGAATGAACAACAGGAAGCCATGCTGTTCCAGGGCTATAGCTGAGATTCTTCTTTCTGCCCACACATGGGGGTTCCCCCAGTGAGTGGTTTGGTAGCTGTTTAATAATGTGATCACTGGAAGATGCCACCCTGCTGGGCTTCATTGCTTTCAGTGTCACTTCATTCTTCTTGTCCCAAGAAACTAGTGTAAACATGTTAGTGAAGAATGGGAACAATGGGGAATAACCATCTAGAAGTAGATGGAAGCTAAGTACGTAAGAAACTGAGTCCTTAATTACAGCTGTCCTGCTTTATGGATTTTTATGGATTTAGCTAGTCCAGAACCTCATGTCCCCTCTCTCTCTCTCTCTCTCTCTCTCTCTCTCTCTCTCTCTCTCTCTCTCTCTCTCTCTCTCTGTGTGTGTGTGTGTGTGTGTGTGTGTGTTTTGGAGAGTGACTAATAGAAGACGCAGAGGATCAATGAACAACTCATAATGACCAAATGCAACATAGCAGGTGTTAGGTATCCTAGGGAAGGTACAGCCATTTTCCAAATCAATTCAGCATGACTTTTTCACACCGAGAAGAAAATGGGGGTATGAATGACAGGGAGAAGGAGTTTAATTTTTATATATATAATTTTTTTAAACTTGAAACATGTCTATTTGGCAACAAATATATGTATGCAATTTTAATTCCTTAAAACGAGGCCTCTGAGTTAGTTGGGCATAATGAGACACCGATTTAGCAGATGAAGAAATTAGGGTTTGGGAAACTATATAAAGGAGGGAAACACCAGTTCAGACTCACGTCTGTCTGACTCGAAGTCCCATACTAACTACCACATCCCAGGGGTGTTATCGCCCCTAGACTCCTTTTCAAGCTGTTTCTGCACCTAACCCTTCAGCTCTGTGAACTACGGAGCATAGAATAGATTTCCAGTGCTGGAAGGAATCAGAGGAATAAATTAACAATAATATCAATATTAATAACTAACATTTACATGGTGATTACTATTTTCTAAAATGTGTTCATAACATTTGACATGTGCTGGCTCATTTAATGAGATGCTTATATCTGAAAAATTGACCACTAACTGGAATGTGGCTCTGACTCTGAGCAGGAAGCCCCTCACTCCTCATGACTGGCTGGTGAGCAGTAAAAACTGAGAGCAAACCATGTCCTAAGCTAGAGCCAAGGTAGGCAGGAGTACCATGGGCTGTGGCATAGCATCTCCTTACCACAGCAGAAATTCTGCATTCTCTGACCTCTACCTTCCAAAGGGAGCCAGCCCAGAGCAAAATGTGTGGACCATGAAAAGAGCAGTAGGCTCGAGACTCCACCCAGACACTCTAACTTTTTGCCTCTTATTCTATGCTGGGGACATGGGCTTCCTTTACAGCCTGGGAATGCAAGCAACTAAGGTGTTCTTTCAAATGCTAAGGCTGGGCTGGTGGAGTTTCAACCATCAAGCTAACTAGAGACAAGAAGTCCTCAGGAGTTTCCTAGAGAGGCTTAGAAGCACAACTAGGAGAAGATCCTGACTCCCCACTCCCTCTCTGTTCCACTGTTTCTTTCGTCTTTCTCCAATATCTTCAATCTCTCTCCCTCTTTGACAATGTTTTCTCAATCTACATATTGTTTTAACTTGTTGATTTTCTTTTAGACATGAAGAATTAAAATAATCCTCAGTCTGAGCTATCTAGGGATGGCCTACCTCCACTCCAGTCTAATCCGTATTCATAGAGGAGTTCTCACCTCCTCACTACATATACCTTCCCAACACATCTTCCATATCCAGCCCTCACCCCGCAACAATTGGACCTGGGGTCCTACCATATCACCAAAATTACTCTCTTTAAAATTCAGAATAATGGACCTGTGCATGACGAAACCACAGGGCATTTTTAGGATTTTCATGATTCTGTTTTTTTTTTTTTTTATCATGTGAACATATCGCATCTCTGTGACAGGTGATAGGGCTGGCCTGGTTCCCACCTGAAATGCTTCTGCCTGGGTTTTTGAGGCACCTTCATTTCTTTCCCGGATGATTTCTAACGTGGTTGATATCTTTGGGTCCTACACTTAGATCTTGGCCATTAAGCCCTGATTTTAACACCTATCTCAGTATGCTGGGTCTTAACCTTGGTGTGCGCTACAGTCTGTGTGTTCTCAGGGAGAATTTCAGGTATATCCACACTGGTACATTCCACTGACATGCCACAGACTCCCAAATCTTTATCTCCAGGCCAAGAGTTCCATACCTACCTAGCCCACTCTGCTGAGCTGTCACCTGGATGCCTCCCAGGTACCATATGCTTCAGGCTCTTTACTGGCAGCCTGGATTTATCTTCTTTATCTCCTACCCTGCTTCCTTCTGACTTCTCCTTTTTTGTAGCTCTCCCATCTGCTAACTTGCCCAGCAAGGAACCTGGACTTCTCAATATTCATCTTTCTCCAGTGATACATTTAGAATCAGTCACCAGTTCTGGAAGTTTATTTCAAATGTATCCATTTTGGTTATCCTGATACCATTCTCTTAGGACAGTTTCCCATTATACACTTTTTGTACCATTATATAAATCTGTCTGACCTCTACTTCACTCAAAAATCTCTCTATGTCGCTCATAGAACCATGTTTTCAAAATGCTGAACTGCCGTTGTGAGTCCTCATATCCCACCGAACTCTAAACTTGCTCACATCCCAGAGTCAGGTTGAATTCCAGGCACAGTTCTGCCCAGGTCTGTGAAATCCTTGCTCCTTGTGTGATAACCAAAGCATAGCACTTTCAGTTGCCCAGATTACCCTCTGACCATCGTGTTCCACCTACTTGGAGTGTCCTATACTTCTCTCCCCAGTCGTTATTTGAGAACGCTAGCTCTCAGTCCCTGCTCTCAGTTCACTAAGAGTATGTTCCGGACAGAAGAAATGAATGGCTTTGGAAACTAGTCCCAGATTCATGAATAAACAGATGAGGCTCCTTGACACATATTTAAATGGCAGGGATTAAGGAAGTTCATAGCTAACGAACATTCCACATTTACAGTTATTTTTTTTATCAATTTATCACTTTTGTTTGGGAGCATCCTTTACAAATTTCCTTTGGGAAAAATTAATCATTCACATCCTTATTAGTCCCCACAGAGAAGGAGATCATGACAGTAGCCAAGATGAAGTTCTTGGTGAGATGGGACAGAGGCTATAAAGTCACAGAGGGCCTGGAAGAAAAAACTGCAACAAGACCCAAGAGCACATACATGTTAGAGTCCAGTCTGCCGCCCAGACCTGACAAGCCAATCCTGTAACTGACTCCCCTGAGTTAGGTGTTAAGTTCACGCCTAGGTCGCCTAAAATGGGAAAGATAAAATGCTTCTCTAAATAATACAAATACGAAGACTGTAATTACCTCCATGCAACGTTATGCACACTTTCTTAAAGGGGAAAAAAGGCTGTCAAAGATAATTTCTTTAATGTGAACTTTTGAGACAGACCAAAGAATACTCAAGCTTTAGAAATGAAAGCTAAAGGTAATGAACTCAGTACCCTACAGGCTGGTGAAGACAGAGCGAGGAAGAAGTAGACTCATCATCCAAAGACTGAACTGAAGCAAGAGCCAGGAAAAAAAAGACCAGCTCAGCAAACATAAGAAGCGTTGGCTATTGACTGTATATCAGTTCTGCAGGTTAAATTTGACGAATTATAAAAAGAGCTGGCGAGCTGGAGAGTGGGTGGTAGAGATGGGCTTCAAAAGCCACGTCCCCATAGACCGCCAACAGATCCCTGCCAGTGTCACCGAGCTCTTGCTCACTCAGGGGTGGACGGGGAAGAAGGAAGGTTCTTAGGACTGAGGCCGGTCCAGTCTCTCTTCTTTATCAGTAGCCTCTTGTTATTTACAGGCTACAGAGCAATGGGAGGAGGCACACACTTCTAACTTGTGCTCAAGAGGGTTTATGTGTGTTCTGGGCTAGTTTCTAAGACAGCCGTCCCAATAAAGGATTTATCAAGACAATAAAAGGGAGAGAAAAAGAGCCTAGGGACCCTCTAGTAAAAATAGCTTTTAGATTATGAGAGACTAAGGGAGAGTACTTTGAGAAAAACTCACAGTGTCCACTGTCCTTTATCCTACCTAGTTCATCATGGGACAGAATGCATTTTGTTTTCATCTTAGGGTATAACTACTACAGGCACTTGATCCTGTCTTTCTTTCGTGACCTTCCTGAATATCAGAAGAGTTTTTCTTCATTAGATATTACTTTCCTAGTTGGAATAAGGACATAGGGATGATGTTTTGGGGACTATTGTTATGACTGTCCTCTACTCAGCAGACGCAGCTGCTCCATCTGTCTCCGTGGACTACTTTCCATCTGCCCACCCCTTCGATGGTGAAGCCTGCAGTGTCTGTATTCCTATTTTCAATGGTTAATCTTCATTGTCTATGTGGTTAAATTTAGTCTTGTCTAAATTTGTAATCTTGTCTAGAAGATACACCTCTGGTCATAACAGTAAGGGCTTTTCCAGGGAAGTTTAACTAAGTGGGAACAATACCAACCGTAAGTAGGGGTGGCAATGTCCCTTAAGCAGGGGACACAGAGCAAAGAGATAAAAAGGAGAAAGTGATTAGAGCACCATTCATTTCTTCCTCTGCTTCATAACCACAACCATGATATGACAGCTGCCTCACAAGCCTGTCTCCATGCCTCCTCCACCATGATGAACTGTGGCCTCTTAGACTGTGAGCCTGAATAACTTCTGTCTAGCCAGAGCTCTTGCTTGTCATGCATTTGGTTGCAGCAATGAGAAAAATAGCTAATGTATTCCAGATTTTATTTTTTGCCTTCTCCCTGACTTGGTAGAACCATTTGCTAATGAGTCCCAAATTGCTATTGCCAAGATAGATACTATTTCTGGATTTCTCTTCCTAGACATATCAGAAGGCCCCGCATTGCAAGTGATAAAAGCTGTGCTCACCACAGCTCTCTGCTTCTTCCTGTTTCTCCTCAATCAGAAGTTCAGTTCTGTAATCCGTAGGTAATTCTAGGTTCCTCTCCCACGTTTATCCGCAGCTTCTAGCTGGTCACTGAGTTCTGACAATTTTGTTAAGACCGGTGGAATCAGCCCTGCTTATGTTAGTATTGCCTCAGGTAGCACACATAGCTTTCTGGCTTCTGCCATAGCAGAGCTCTAAACTGAACGTCTTGCCTCTGGTCTTGATCCTTTTCATGTATTTTAATACTGGCCTCAGAATAATTCTTCACACACACACACACACACACACACACGCACGCACGCACGCACGCATGCATACATACACACCCCTAATCAGATAAGACCAATCTTTTTTGAAAATCTGCAAAGGCCTCCCAAACTTTTCGCACAAGCCCCTGCACACATGCACGATTTTAAAATGATCCAATAATTCTTCAACACTCAAACTGCATCTCTTTCTTCATTCTGACTTTCTTGCAACTTCTCTTCATCTTGTTTTTACACACAGAATGTTTCCCCTCTTACCTAAATTACATTATCTTTCTTATCTGGCTATTTTAATGCATCAGGAGCCATTTTCTCTGATGAGTATTCCGGGACTTTTGGTGATAGACTTATATCCCATTTTGCTGTGATGTCACAACACCCATCCATGTTCTTAACATCCTGGCCATCCCATAGCAAAGCAAGCCTGCATCCTTTGTGTTTATCTATATCTGTCACAAGACTGTAAGGCTCTCTCCCCCATATCTTGCAGCATCCTCTGCAATAAGTTTTGAGCAGCACAGTTAGCTGAGACATGAATGTATGACATCACTGTGGCTATTGTTACTAAAGCCAATCTTTCCAGTCCACATTCTTTATTACACAGCGCTCCAGATGGAAAAAGACTACTCAGGTGTTCCCACCAAAGATGGTTACTTCTTAAAGATAGCTACTTCTACCCAATGAATCATTTTTAAAAATTAAAATGGAACTTCATGAACAAACCAGGTACAGCCATGCACTACCCAGAACGCCACAGCATCCATTTCTGGTTATTTGGGTTCTTTATGCTGCATCATCTCTATTCCACACATGACTTGGTGGGAGCAGTAAAGGGCACATTTCAGAGCAGCCCAGGGCTGATAAAGTTCACCATGAAGGCGGCTTGCTGAGGGCAGCCCTCACTATGAGTGCCCTGCATGCAACATTGCAAAACCAGGAGCTCTCTAAAGCCCTGTTTATAAGCATTCTCTCCGTGGTGATTCAATTAGCCAATTATTCATAATTCATTTATAGAGCCACAAAGCTTGCTTTCAACACCTGTTATATGCCTTCAATATAGAGATGAATTAGAGACAGCCTCCCTGTCCTTGTGAAGCGCTTTAGAGCTCAGCGGAGGAGAGAAAGGTACAAGCAGACGATTATAATGCCATGGGAAAGGGTACACTAATAGACGGCTACACAAAGGGCAAGTTTTCTAGGCAGGAAGAAGAGACCGGCAATCTAGGCAGAGTCAGCAGCGATCATTGAATTGGAGAAGAATAGGAGGCAACATGAGAGATTCGAGGTGTCGGGAGGCAGGAGCGATGCATCGTCAAAACGAGCGCCCGTGGGTTACTTGGGGAGCATGCGAAAGGGAATATTAAGAACTGAGCCCCAGACTCAAACTAAGAGCTGCCTGAGGCAAAGCAAGAAGAAAGAAGGGGCTAAGGCTTGGATTTTCTTTTGTCCCCCGTCAGTTTGGTCCCCAGACTAGTAGTGTTTGAAAGAGAGGTGAAACCTTAAGAAGTGAGTCTTAATATGAGATGCTTAGGTTTCAGGGACACTGCCCTGGGAAGGGCTTAAATCATCTTTGTGAGATCTTTGTACTCCCACAGGGGCTACCTGTCTTGAAAGCTGGTTCTGTTCCCAACAGAGTAGCTGGCACCCTTAGCTGATGGGTTTCTTCTGCCATGTACATGCTTCCTGTTCTAAAGCCGTGGCCTTGAGGTTCTCACCAGAGGCGGGGCTTTGGGGCTTCCCTTATTGGACGGTCAGTTTCCCATACTTAGTGAAATCCAACACTGTGTCTGTAAAATCAGCCTATCTCAGGTATTTTGTTATGGTAATGAGAAAAACGGACTAAACACGAGGCAAAGGTTTGAACCCCATACCTTTAAATACTGAGTAATCCCTAGGCAGGTCTTCTAAGGAGGAAAAATGGGCTCTGCAGCTTTTGAGGGGGTGAGTCTGGAAATTACTGTGTTGAACAGAAAAGTATTGCGATTGTGCAAGAAAGAAATGGTGAGGAAACCAACTGGGGCCGTGGCAGCAGGGAAGGGGGAAACTCGAAGGAGATGGGGGACAGAGAAGGCTGCAGTAACTGAATATGTGGTGGAACAGGACAGGAGGGGCCAGGGCAAGGCCAGGCAAGTTCCCACTTTGTTCAGAAATGACTCAGGGGCCAAAGTTCAATAACACTGAAGACTATTTAATTACATGCTTTAAAAAAATCAAAATCAATGTTAAAAATAATTAACAAAGTATCACGATTTTATATAAAGACAGGATCAGTATTTCTGATTTTTGCTTTCGCCTCCAGCTCTAATATGACCTGGTAGTAATTCTCATCATAGCTTTATTTAAACAATGGATGGATTGTTTATAACAGTGCTTATGCATTGATTTTTTTTTTAATGTTGACAGTCATGGATGAGGGAAGGGACTCACAGGGCTGTGCCCCCTCCCCAGAGAGCTACAGGTTTCTGGGGGCCAGGAAATTAATGTATCCATTTACAAAGTCACTGGTGAGCTGTCAGTGCCCTAGAGGATAGATTCATACCCAATACTCCTGTGGGCAGCAAGCACAAAACACCAAAGTCTGAAAGTGGGAAGGGGAATTAGGCCAAGAAAGAAGATGATGAGCAGTAGTTGAGAGGAGAATAAAAGAGATGGTGAGGCTGAGTGATCAGATCGCACTGCATACACATGTGAAACTGTCAGAGAAAAACATTTAACCAAAAAAAAAAGGATATGGAAAACAAAGACATCCATAAGTAAAAGCCTATTTCTAATTTTTAAATTATTGAAGTACTTATTTTTTAATGATAGTAAATTTTTTTTAAAAATATAGTAAAAATTGTTGACTCCAGTTGTTATTTATTTTATTTTTTTTCTGGTATAGTCTTAAATTTTATACCATATCTGTGGCCGTGGAACAGAGGAAGGGGACAGAAAGGTAGATTGTACTGAAAAGATGATGTCAGATAAGATGTGCCCTGCCGGTAGACCACCACGGTGCTTTTCTCATCCCTCAGTACACACTGGGTACCTGTCTGTCCTTCCAGTGTTGATTAGTCTGGTTATTTTCACCAAAGAAGACGACATGCAGACCCCACCCATGTTCTCCCTTGGAGCAATCCCAGCGTGGGTCTCCATTGAGGAAACTTTGTGCACTACTTGCCTAAACACCACGCATACTTTGGAGAAAGCATGGAAACTCGTCTCTAAGCTCCAGCCATTTCTAAAATAGCAGTGGTTTAAAATAAAGCAGCATGGTTTAAGGAATTCCTATAGAGCAGATTGCGGAAAGCAGCAGAGATCCTCCAAAACAAAAAGTCTGGGCAAAGAGTATCTTATTCTTCCTGGGTCAAGCAGCATGGGAGAGAAATGTGACCCCCTTGCAGGGGCAGGCAGCTCTAGGCCCATGCCTTCAGTGGGGGAAGAAACTCATTTCCATTCAATCCATGAAGGTTCTTTTCGCTTTACAACCTGGCTGGATGCAGATGTAGTATCTGCATTGACTCTTTCATCTCTGAAAAGCTTGGTAGGGGATCTCTGGAAATGGAAGAGGTAACTCAATAAGAGTTTTCCAAATAAATGTCCATATGCAAATAAAGTGCATTGGTCAGGGTTGGGGGGAGAGAGGAGGTATTGGGAGGGAGGGGGTTCTCATCGGAAGGCTTGGGTAGAGAAAATGCTAGAGTAGGCAGGAATGGCCATTGGTGTAGATTTCGAGAATAGTGGGGGAATGGATGAAAACGAGCTAAGACTGTCAAGCAGCCTCTTTTTTTCCTAGGTAATTTCCTGAGTAGATTGCCTCCAGAAAGCATGGGTTCAGGTGGGTACTTAGCAGGGTGTAAACAGTTACAAAATAGGCACTGAGAGTTGGCCACAGGTAATTAACGCATTTGAAAGCAAATCTGTGTATCGTGTATCATCTTCTGAACCTGCAGCCCGTGAGCCAGACTTCTTCAATTTCTATAGCCATATAATGTTTCTCTCTGGCTATGATCACCTGGGCAGAGCTTGGAGAAGGAGGAAATTTGGAGCTATGCAAAGGGCCGTGGGAGATAGGGCACTTAAGAAGTGTTGGGGGCAATGGCTGCTGAGACTAGACGGAGGAGACGAATCATATTGGTGAGCTTAAGCGTCCCCGGGTTATGCAGTAGCTTCTTGAACTGAAAACAGGACGGGATCTTCATGATTACTTCCTCTTGTCGCAGTAGAATCAGCCCCGGGCCAGCATAGGCAGCCACACAGCCAGCACTTTCTAATAAATGGAGCGAATGGAGACTTGGTATTTGTTTTTTGTTGTTACTGTTGTTAATCGTGGCATCCCCTTCAATCATCCTGAGCTCTGCGTCATTAACAGCATTGCCTCTGCTTCTGAAATGCAGCCATGCAGCTCCCTCTTAGGCAAGAGAATATGCTGTGACTGCCTCTTGGAAATGGGGTTCAGGAAGAGGAATGGTAAATAAAATGTCTTTAGTAGCACAATAATTGCTCTGTGCTATTAAGCCCTGCCCCTAGCCTCTAACTAGCACCCAACTATATAGCTGAAATCCTGGAGTCAGGGATGAAGGCATCATTCCCAGGTTGATGATGATGACCGATACCCCTAACGTTTCTTACAGCCGTACTGAATACAGTTGTCAGGGCAGAAGAAGTCCGAGAAGGCGGTATATAATTAACCTACTTGGATTTGTGCCCAAGGAACCCAAGGTTAATGGCCCTGGGAATAGGAGCATTAATGCCCACTAATGGTCAGGCCCCCTTTCATGTCTCGCTCATTAGAGCTACCTTTTATCTTCTATAAGATCGTGGCCTTTGGTCCGGGGTCTGAGGGTAATGGGGAGTTGCCACACCCCCAGACGATGTGTTATGCATTCTGACAGCTTCTGTCTGGAGCTTGATCCTCCCCATCATAATATTCAGGTAGAGCACTGAGCAGATCTCAACACATTCCAGCCATCTGCTGAGCATCGCGGCTGATAGCTAAGATGAGCGTGATGCATATTCATGGGCAAAATCATTTCAGGTTTCCTTCCAGCAGACTGACAAAAACGTGGCACCTCCTTGCTTTTCACCTGTTTGAGCTCCTCTGTCTCTACACTCCCTGGGAGAGCTAGAAGAGGCTTTAGCCTGCAACACATCCTCACTCATACTTGAGGCAGCAATAGAATCCTTAGCAGGTGAATTTTGACTATCCTCTGCCCTCCCCTGATTGACTAAAAGGATGCTATTTTTGCCTATCCTTTTCTGTTTCCCCTGTTTCCCTTTACCCTCTTCAAGAAATCCCTACTTTTGCCATATGTTAATCTTGTGGGATCAGCTTTTGTAATGCAAACTAGGGACAGTGGATAGAGGAAGACAGAGTTAAGAAGGGGAGGGGGGATAAGGCAGAGAGATAGCAAAAGAGAGAGGAGCCAGAAGTGTGTGGTGGTGCAGACCCATAATTTCAACACTGGGGAGGTAGAGGGAGGAGGATCTAGAGTTTGAGGCCATCATGGGCTACTTAGAGAGAACCTTACCACCACCTCCTCCAAAAGAAGAAAGACAGGGAGGGAGATGAAGAAGATGAGCCAAATTCAGTCTGGGCATGAGTTGGGGTGGAGAGTTAAGTATGGGGCTTGGCAGGCATAAAGGTTTAGGCAGCCTTCTTGTGTGGGAGAGGAAACACATAGGTAACTAGGGGGAAGTGAATTAGGGCCTTAATATGAGTAAAGATTTTAATGACGCCGCATCTGCTCACATCTTTAAGGGTAGGGGGGTGGTAGGGTTTGGAGACTACTAACTTCACAGTACTCTGGGCTTTCTCTCCTGAGATGTGCTTACAGGAGCGTCCCTGGCTTGTACAACAGTTGCAATCCCATTCTTATTTAATCCTCCCCCAGACTCGCAGCCATTGGAATCACAGTCCTCTTATTAGTCCCACAGCCATAGAACCACTAACTTGTTCATGGTCACACAGCACAGGCAACTCAGTGCAGAGCAGACATTTGAGACTGTTTTCTTTGTTTTATCAAAGGGATGGAAAAAAGGGGCGGGGGCTGCTAGGAGCCCAAACTGCATTTGTAAGTAGGAGTGGAAATTTGAGGAACAGTAAGGGACTCTTCCTCAAGCTCCTCTAGACTCATTCTCCATGGCCCTTTGTGGTAAGGACGGGGCCTTCTCTTCTTGCTGCCTTTCATACAGCAGATTGGCTTTGGTGGCGGCTAGGTTCCTTCATTTCCCTGGCCTTCTCTGTTGACCCAAGAAAAGGGCAATGGATGGGGTGGGATGGGGAAGGAGAATCCATCTTCTACCTTTGGCAATTAAGGAACAGCCAGGGGTGGAATGGGAGCTCTCTCAGTGCCGCCAGCTTTGGCATTTCCTACAAGAGCCTGAATAATAATTCATGCCATTAAAGCATCTGAAATCAGATGCAATGCCAATCATTCCTCTGTGTGAACATCCCACTGGCTGAACAGAAGCATCTCAATAGCCCTGGTGTCCTAATTTTCCTAGTCAGAGACAACAAAACCCCAGGTAATGAGCGGAGGAGGAACCGAGTCCCAGGGGCACACTCACTGGGGGAGTCTCTTGGGCTTAAATACATCTAAAGCAGGCCCAAAAGAAAGCAGTGATTACAAGCTAATTTTCTGCCTGCATTACGTTAAGTGTCCCAGCGTCTATACAAATGACAATCGCTTTGTGCCAGAGATCTATTTACTGAATTGCTCTTATTGGTAAATTTTATATTGGCAGAAGAAGGAGCCTGGAGGAAGGTTTCTCAATTTAAAGGTGAGGGTATCAGGGTACCAGTCGAAAAGGTAAAACTGGCATATAGTCACAGGCTGATTCTCCTTTTTTAAGTGTAAATACTTAAGAAGGAAAATTGTCCTGTCCTTTACCTGGTGAGGATCTGGAGGGTCCAAGCTTTTGACTGGAGAAGAAAACAGCTCTGCCTGGAGCACGGTTGGTTTTCAGACAACGTAGCAGATGGGGGTGAGGAAAGAAGCAGGGGTGCGGAAGTGGTGGTGATGGACTGGACCATCGCAAGGCATCACACGTGGCCATTATGACAGGTGTAGAAGGAACATACCTTCTACGTGAAACTTTCTTCCAAACATGGATACCACTCCTTCCCCAGGAGCAATGACAGCCATTCAGTGCCTCCATGGGTCTTCCCCTTGCTTGTCTTCCAGTCTGAGCCTCAGGTCCTAAAGGCCTTTGTGGGATACGTGTGCATGCAGTTGCATCCATTGTATAAGCATTTATTAAATACTATGTTACAGACAGTAGGCCACACCCTCAGAAATGAAAAGTACATTTATGAAAATGAGGTATGTATGTGATAACTGAAAGGAAATAAAAGAGATGTAGATCTGAGGGCAACGCGCCCCCCCAGTTCCTTTTTTTCCTTAAACATCTAATTTAAGATCTCACACATAAAATGGGGCAGTGGATACTGGGAGGGAGTAAATAATATAATCTAAATCAATGGGCACAGAGCCCTTACCAAATCCTTGCTCAATACCTACGTGTTACTTTCATCCTTCTAATTTTCCAATGGGACTGGAGCTTGAGCTGCTTCTCTCTCTCTCTCTCTCTCTCTCTCTCTCTCTCTCTCTCTCTCTCTCTCTCTCTCTCTCTCTCTCTCTCCTGTCCCAGGGATGAATTTGAATCTACAACCATCAGGGTATCTATCGGGTATCTATCCCCACATGCCAACAGAAAAAAGCTTCTTACTTGACTCGACTAAGATGTAAATCTGGTCCTAGAAAATGTGTCCAGAGGCTAAAAGCATACCTTGCTCTTCCTAAAGACCTGTGGTTGACTCGAGCACATATATACATATATACTCACAACCACCTGTAACCCCAGTTCCTGGGGATTTGACTATTTTGGCCTCTGACAGCACCAGGCATGCTCTGGGTGCACAAACATATCTATAGGCAAAACACTCACACACATTAAAATAAAAAAAGATGCAAATTTAAAAGAGCTAGAAATACAGCTCAATGGTAGAGCACTAGATTGGAGTAAGACCTGAGTTCTATACCTAGCACCATAAAATGTAAAAAAGTAAGCAAGCAACACCGAATTTCTAAGACTTTCATGGTAGAACACTCTAGTAACCCCAGCACTTGGGAGGATAAGGCTGTGTAAGAGTTTAAAGACAGTCTGGGATATGTAGTGAGACCTGTCCCCACAAACAAACACACCCCCTAATCTATGATGCTCTTGCTCTAGAAAGCCTAGCATAAAGGGTAGAGTGAAGGGAAGGAGATTTAAAGAAATTGCCAGAGAAGGTAAGAAGGAATGGTATGAGGTCCTCCTGTGTTGGGTACCACATTAGGTATTTTGAAGAGGATGTTGTTAGATGCATCTGTGGTGGATGTGAATCCTCCACCCCCATCTCATGTCAAAAAGTGCAGGCAAATGTTCCCAGTGGGGTCAGCGGAACAAAGGAACAATTACAATGTCTTCGTCCTCCACGCAATGAAAAGTCTTCTGACCACAGCCATGTGTCCCTTTATAGGATGAACGGCAGTGTGGCAACAACATTGATTCCTAAAACAATGAGGATTTGTGTCACAGCTAAGAATAAGTTGAAATTAGATGTTAGAGTTTTCTTCACTATTCCTCACAGACATGGTTTGATACCCGAGACAATGGGCTTATTAACTGATCATTCCGAATATAAACGTGAGACTTCCATGGTCTAAACTTGTCTTCGTTTGTCATACGTCAAGGCTGAAGTGGAGATTTCCTTAAAGTGTACTGATCTTCTTCTCTCTGAGCACACAGGATTGTGGAATGACTGCGGGGCATGACTTTGAAGGGAAAATTCTCTCTGTCTCTCTGTCTCTCTCTGTCTCTCTCTGTCTCTCTCTCTCTGTCTCTCTCTCTCTCTCTCTCTCTCTCTCTCTCTCTCTCTCTCTCTCTCTCCCTGATTCTCAGCATGGGTTATAACCCAGACTTTGTCTATGACAAGCTATGCGACCTGAGGCAAATTAGTTTATTTTTCTGAGCATGTTATAACCTCAGTAAAATGGGGATTGTAACATCTGACAGTGTGGTTGTAAAGCTTAATTTCGATAAAACAATTTAAATACCAGGAAGATAAGCCCTCATTTAACTGGAGGCTCAGTTAATATTAGTTTCCTGATGCAGAATGCAAAATGAAGGACGCTTGGCAAAGATTTAGTGTTGTTGATGGTGATGATCAGAGCGATAATGATAATGACAGTATCCGTGTGAGCATGCCGGGTGGAAGATGGATTTGGAATTCAGGCTCTATGTGGAGGGCAGGCGTGCAAATGGGGGTGGACGCAGCTTTGCTCCTCCATCCTCCTATAGACTCAAGTCCTAGCTCCAGGCAGAGGCAATCAGGGTGGGCAGGCCACAGGGTTGCCTAAAGAAATAGACTTGCAGAGCTGACTGTTCTCACTGCTCAGCATTTCACAAGGCCAAGAACTAAGTCGTCTTCTTCTTCAATGGTGACAGAGCTCTCAGATGTGCCAACCTCGGTCCCTGAGAACTGTCGTAAGAAATGGATTTCCCAGATGGAGTTTCACTGGTCAACGACTGCTCCCTCTATCCTGAGTCACTGGAATTTAGAGGCAGTTTCTTAGTGTACCGGTTCTCCCCAGGTCAAATAGAACGGCCTGATCACCCAGGAGAGATTCCCACTGACTTCTTTTTTTCTCTTATTCCTTTCTATCTGTATAGATTCTCAATATTTCTTTCTCCCCTGTCCTCTCATTTCCATCTTAGTTAGACTTGTTCAAAACTGCTGTGTCAAAGATTCCTTTTTCCTGCCTCCCTTCTCAGAAAGCAAACAGCGAAATGCTTGCCTTGGATGGGCCGTAAATAATGCATATTGCACAGAAGCAGTCAGAGTGGCCCTCTGATTACAAAGAGAAGATCTTTTGATATCATAGTTTGTTTGTTTCTTCTTCTCAGCACTGGACGCGGGTGCACACATCCTTGCTCGTCAGTCCAAAACCCCGACGAAGGGCTGATGTTTTCTTGCTGAATGGACCCAGGAGGAGGTCTTCTGGCCTTTGCTTTCTGATGCCTGTGCAGTTCTTGGGAGAACTGGAAACCATCATCATCGTAGCCAGGCTGATTTCAGTTTGAGGCTCATGTTTCTTTACTTTAACATCTCATTATAGCCTTCATATCTTATTCTGCAAAAGATGAAGGCTCCCAGCTCAGCTATCTGGTGCATTCAATCAATGTGCCTAAAAGGTTCCATATTGAGGACTCAGGTCCTGGTGAATACTGGATGTCCCAAATATAACCCAGTGAAATAGATTATTATTCATTCCAGCTTCGACTGAAGACATTATGATTCAAATGAGTTAATTGATTAGTTCAAGGTTACTGAACTACGAAATTATATACTGAAGATTGAAATCTAGTATCTATGACTTCCTGTTCCATAGGCATCTTAACTCTGTGCTGAGTAGGATTCAGAATTTATGGACAAGCATAGAAGATCATACCAGTCAAACCAGCAGTGAAAAATAGAATTCTATTTGTTTCAAGTGAGGATACGAAAAAGAGGAGACAATTATAGACATTTTAGGCAGGGAATTCCAAAAAGATGATGGTGTCCTCAATCAAGGAAGTTGCTGCTTCCCAATCAAGGAAACATTTAACACCTATATTCCTAAACAGGAAGATGGGGAAGAGAGGATAGCATGTACTGGAGTTCAGTTAAGAACTGCAGCAGTCAGGGGGACCTGCCTGTTGGGATCTCTGAAAAGCCTGGCCACTGCCAGCCAGCCCAGAAGCAAAAGGCTGTGGATGTCAATGCTGTCCCTGTGAAGCCTTTGCCAAACTCCAGGAGATGAGATACAAGGAGGGAAGTGATTCTGCTATAGTAGTCAGATGGGCAGAGGAGGAGAGACAGGGTCTGTGAGGGGTGGGGCTAAAGGAGAGTAGCCACATTGGGAGTGTAGAAGAGTCCACTTCCACTCCCACATTCTATATCCAGAGATAAGGTCACCATGATGCTGAAAGAATTTACACTTCAGGGTCTTTTCCAGTAGGTCTTGCTGGGTAAGAGTCCATCAAAATTCTGAGGTCTTAAATAATTCATTATTTCTATGCTTGCCCATGTGTTTCTTCTCATCTTCATTCTGTTAACAGACAAGCAACTGAGTCTAAAACACACAAGACAACTCTACTCACATGCCCCGGCCCTCACTTCCACCGTACACAACACTCTCTTTCCAAGGGTGCCATCATTCAGTGGTCTCTCTTGAACTTGCCTGGTGGCCTCTTCTCAGAGAGACAAATGCTACCAGGCTTTATAGGATGAGGCACAACATCACCCCACCTTATTCTGTTTGTTACAGAGAACAGCAGGTTAGCCAAGTACAAGAAGAGGCAATGGTGGATTCACGTCTTGATGGAGGAGCAGCAAGCACAGGAAGTGTTCCACGGGCATTGTTTTGACTTACCCATGACAATATACCTTTGGATCAACCATCTTAACGTGGAAACTACTTCCTTTCTTTTTAAGAAATTCGAAACTTTAATTGCATTATGGCATCAAACTGATGTCCAATACCTCTTGTCTTGTATTAGACCAAGACGGGTGTGGCCTCTTGGGATAAAGGACCAGGAGCTGAAAATACAAGTTAAATCTCCACATGCAACTCACAGTCTTATTCTCATATCAACCCTAGAATGACTTCACTCAAAAAGGAGAGCGTGAGAAGATCACAGCCCCTGGCTCACATTAGTCCTCACATCCTGGAAGACATCCACTGCCATTGCAGCATCCCTGGGGGAGGGGCAAATGCAGTTTTCTAATTCATGTTAAACTATGCCTGAGCAAATAATACTATTATCTTGAGCTCTGGGTTCCAGGTTCTGCCTTCCGGATTCTTTCCCTGACCCCTTCCCCACCCTCAAAATTCGTCAAAAATGGCTGTGCTGGAGGCTAAATGAGTTTCTTCGTCTGCTCTCTTCAAGTAGAGACTTGGCGACTCTCATGCATTTGTCACCTTGAACTTTTTCATGGCTTTATTGAAAATGCTGATTTTCTCTTTAGAACAATTCTCTGCAAATTATTATGGCTCTCTGCCTTTCTCTTTCTCCTTTAATTGTTCAAACTGACACAGTAATTTTATCATAATTAACAACATATATAAAATAAAATTATCTCTTAAAGTCCTATAATCTATGAGAAAATAGCACGTTTTTCCTAAAATACAATTTTATATCTTTGGCAGAGGGGGCTGGATCCTACACTAATAATGAAGGGGCTCTTTACCTTATTTAATCTGTTTTATAGTTTTCTATCTTAATGTAATAGTGATAGAGTAAGTGTTGGGCTTTTATCAATAAATTAAGCTCATTTAAAATATGGTCTACTCTAGATACTTATGTTTTAATGTAAGTATCAAAGTGGAATAAACTCCATAGTTGAAATTTGGGGGCAGGGCTCAAAGTTTAGAGTGATGTGTTTTTCTCTGTGAAATAGGGTCCATTCATCCATTTTCCCCTAACAATCAATCTTCCTGGAGCTTACTTCTTGCCCCGGACCCAGCAGAACACTTGCAATTATGAGGTACCCACCAGAGGAGATTACTAGAATACAAGGTCAAGCCAATGGAAAGTCATGTTAGCCAGCAGGGAAGTTCAACGGGTGTTCTAGACCTGAGTACAATCCCAAGCCTCTTGCGGGCTGAGTTTTTAAGCTCCAAAACCACATCCTGAGTTGATGCACTTCAGTTAGCCGGAACAGTTAGCCAGAGAAGAAATACAGAAGCCAAAAAACAAGGTTAATCCAGTTAGGAACTTTCCCTTAACTGTGGACATTGATGGATTAGGCCTTTGTTTTCATTCTGGCAGGTGTTGCTGCCTATGTGTTGGGTTTCAAGGCCCAAATGGTACCTCCATCATGGCGTCAGTTTTGCTAAGGTCATGGGACCCATTAAGTTCTGGGTCCTGGAACACAGCTAACTTTGTCTACCTTGGGGGTGGAAAGCTGCTGGAGGTTAGTGTTCATATGGTTCCTAGAAGTGCTTTAGCCTGGTTCAGAGGCCCAAGGAATACTGTCTTAGGTCTTCCAGACATCATAGCCAAGAGTCTTCCAGTCACAGCCATGATCTAATTTTTTCTCTATAGCTTCTGCTCTGAGACTCTTCTGTCACTTAGAGAAGCTCTCGTGGGTGCATATATCGCCTCTATATTATAATAGAAGGGGATCATTTCTCCCTTTACCCATCCCCTTTGCAATACCATGAGATGCACTGCTAAAAGAAGCCACTTTTCTTGTCTTCCTCAACACTGTACCTGGCCTTAGCCTAGTGTATAAAGTCCCTACCTCCCTACTCTCCAAGTCTCTGCTAACCTCTCCTCTCTGATGCTCCAGCCTTACACAAAATCTCAAAGCCAATAATACACCCATCTTAAGTTACTATCACAGTAGTCTCACAGTCTAAGTAAATTTAACTGCCTGTCACTGTTTTCATTACCTAGTGCTTGGAAGAGTTGGGATCTGGCTCAGTGTATAAGGCTGACCTTGTCACATCTAAGGTCCTCAACGGCTCCCCTTCCAAAACCAGAAACACAAAAGAAACAAACAAAAACAAATTACAAAGCCCACTGTCCATTGCTTGATAAGAAACCTTTCCAAAACTTAGAGACTTACAACACAACTCCTGAGCCTGCTCAGAATTTTGCCATTTGCACAGGTTCAATAGAGATGACCCAACCCTGGCTCCCTCAGTGATGGTTGGGATCTGTGGCTTCTCTGAGGCTGGGTATCAGAGGACGCCTTGATCCATTAGGTTTGGTGACAATTTTTTAAGCAATAATAAGTATCAGGGGAAAAAAAAGTCCCTTATATATAGTGGCCAAATACAAGAGTTTGGAAGAGGAACTTAGATAACACTCACCTGGTCATTGTTTTTAGACTGTGTTCAAAGATGTTTCAAATAAGTCAAGGTTTTTCTTACTTTTAGTCTGATGCAATATTTATCATACTTCATGTGGCATTTGAGTGACCACAAACACTTTAGGGATCCAACTAAGAGTATTTTAGTTGGGAATTTATTGAGTTTGGGTTTATTCAGATGCACCTTCTTGACTTGAGGTCACATCTATGCACAATAAACTCTTGCCAGGTGTCTGATGTAGAAATGAGTTCTAGAAATTGCAGACTGTACTACAGGCACTGGTATCTCCAGTAAGCCACACAGCAATGAAAATGAGTCCGTTCCCAGCACTGTGTGTGTACGGAGAGTGGAGGAAAGGAGAGGATTTGAATATAAAGATCAAAAAGCTTGTCTGAGGGACATTCTTCCAAACATCCTAGCATACAAATAAAGAGTCTCAATGGCTGATTTTCCAGAACAAAATCCTAACAATTTCCATGACATTACCAGTCATAATTTGGGGAGCTGAAAGAAACTATCTGGAGCTATCAATTTAAAAAAAAAAATCAATCAGCCGTGCTGGAGGAGATGCTGAATCGCTTCTCTGCTCTTGCTGTAGGAAATGCTAATATGAAATTGTTGGCATGTGAAGACAGGGTAAGATGTACATAGCTAAGACCATAGGAAATGCACTAGGGAGCCCTTCATAACAAGATGCCACTATGTTGGAAATTCCGTTAGTGTGGCTATTCTTCTGCTTTAAAAAATTGATCACTTTGATCAGGCAGTGGTAGTGCATGCCTTTAATCTCAGTGCTAGGGAGGCAGAGTCAAGGATATCTCTGCGAGGTCGAGGTCAGCCTGGTCTACAGAACAAGTTCTAGGACGGCGAATGACACATTGAGAAACCCTGTCTCGAAACAAAACAAAAAATTATTACTTTGATTTCTGCTTTAAATAAGCAACATAGTTCCTCTTACATTTGCAATTGCACATTGTGTGTGGCACTGATGTGTATGTGCGTGTGGTGTATGCATGATGTGTGCATATGGCATGTGCTCATGTGATTATAAACACGAGTACATGAGGATACATGTGTGTGTGCACATG
This sequence comes from Alexandromys fortis, assembly GCF_014885135.2. Lineage (NCBI taxonomy): Eukaryota > Metazoa > Chordata > Mammalia > Rodentia > Cricetidae > Alexandromys > Alexandromys fortis. The sequence goes on from NW_026067994.1 coordinate 2,082,447, forward strand.
TATGCACACATAGGAAGGCCAGATGTTGACATTAGCTGTCTTCCTCCATAGCTCTCCCACCTATGTTTCGAGTAAATTCTCACAAGCTTGCTGGTATACCTGGCTTTTCTGTGGGTGCTGGATCTGAACTCAGATCCTCATGCTGTGTGGTAGTCTCGTTATGAACAGTCATCTCCATAGCTCCTGGACATTCTTCCCTTAACACGACCCTGAAACTGCTGAAGAATCAAGCCCTGATGTATCCGGAATACTTTTTTTCCCACATAAGAAACTTTCCTCCCAAAGGCAATATGAAAATCTTAACTAATAGAATCTTGGAGTTGGTGCTATCTCTACCATGAAGAAATTGTGCTCATTATAAAACGACCTGTTTTGGTTGGATTTTTAGGGAGAAGAAAGGACCAGATGGTGCTGAGATAAAATAAGACAAGATGAAGAATAAGAAAAGTAAAGATTAATAATAGTAATAATAATAAATAATGAAATACAGTGTTATAAAGGCAGTGATGGGGATATTATCTTTTAAGCTATAAAACATATCTCTGAGCAGGCTGTGGGGATAAAGGGAGAAGATCAATACTGCTTAGCCTAACTCCAACAATAATAGCCTAACGCACTTGTTTAACTATCATGGCAAGCACTATTTTGAATACTTTATAGACCTTGGTTTATCTAGCCTGTCTACTAACTCCATGGTACCATTTCCCTGGTCATATCTATTTAGTAAGCAGAGACAATATGTATCAAAAGGTCCAGGAACTTGCCCCAGGTCACTCAATCTGGTGTTAGCAGGTTTCCTTGAGCTAATCTGCAATCCTGAAGCTGCTCACTTCACTTGACACCTTTGTATTCCTTTACCGCTGCGCAGTTTGTCAAGCAATTTTACATACAGCATCTTGCTGCCCATCCTTACAGCCCCGAGAAATTGGCAGGACAGCTGCTGTGCCTCTCATATGATGCGTGATTAATTGAAATCTAAAATTGCAAAGTGACTTATTCATGATCACCCAGCTAGTAAGTGGCAGTATTAGAATCAAAAGCCAGCTCCTGTATGCTTTTCATTACACCGCACTGTGGATTAATAAATTTCAGGTTTTCTGCTTTCTAAAATGTGTTTATACACAATGTTAACAGTCTTCTTTCCCCAGCTTTCTAAACAGTGGTTATTATTCTCCAAATGTGACCACAGGGGAATACGTGGCTCTTGGAGACAAGTGTGCAGGTTGCACTTGAGCTTTGGAGTCTCTGACGCCAGATTCTCCAATAACAATAATTTTCACACAAGCTAATGTATCCTCAGCTTACTTGTCCAGTCCTGAACAGAACACATCCTTTGAGAGGCCAGGGGGACAGAAGATGGGCCAACATTTTAGCCCTTGAAAGTGCATGGTGGTGAGTTCAAGGAACAGTAAACCCACCCATGTGACTAAAGCCTGGAATGACTGAACATCCAAGTAAAGAACAAAGGGGCCAGATGGTGGGGTTCTGAACACCACAGTGTAAATCTTATTTTGGAAGACGCTAGTGTTCAGAAAATATAGTTTCTTTCTTAAAACTTTAGAATATCTAATGTTTATTCTTTGACAAACTCCTACATGTATACAGTGAATCTTGATCATATTCATCCACAAATCTGCCTAGATACTGGCTGAAAAAAAAAAAGAGGTGCAATCTTTAGACCTAGACGTGCGGCATTTGGTCTAGGAGGAAGTAATGCACATAGGGAAACAAGAAAAAAAATCTGTGTTTCTAAAATCATAAAATCATACATAAAATATTTAAATGGGGGAAGAAAGCTCTGTTTTCTATATATTTCCAGCTTTAAAATGACCTAGATGGCTCAGGTCTAGCTTCCTTGGCAGCCATATGTAAGCTGGAAAATTAGCTTTCCCTGAAGTTCATTAAGTTAATGTTCCTCAAACTGCTGAGTGGAGCCACAAGGATTCAGGAGAAGGGCTGGGGAAGGGTGAACAGGTGATTGATGAGACATTCAAGTGTGAAAGACGGCATTGCAGGGTGCGGACTCTTGATATACCGTGCAGAAGGTTTCCAGCTGAGGTTCCAGCGGATGGCCAGTGGGTATGATACGTCAGCCCAGAACTGCAGCTAACTAACCTTTAGGGTGACTCGTTTGCACACTGATCAATCCTTTCCATTTGTTGGGACCTTCAGAGAGAAAACTAGGACACCAGGCTAGGGTTCTGTTGCTTGCGTGGGGTGTTTGAGACGATGATTTGATGGGAAGCAATGAAGACAACAACAACAAATGGGGCACTCTCAAGCCAGTGGAGGACCTGTCACTCAAAGGCTGGAGGCATGAGTCTGGAAAGATTTTTTTTTCTTTTTTTCTTTTTTTTTTTGATGAATAGATGAATGGATGGATGATGCGTTTAAATGGAAAAGAGTGACATTCTACCAACCGATCTCCTTTCCGTATTTACCAAGCGGGCTCTGCAGCTGCACTGCGGGGTTCTGTCCACTCAGAAGGCTCATTTATGGTTTGTGTGCATGGCAGGGTCTGAACAATGAAGACGATGAAGCTGTCACCAGGAGCTGGGTCAAGACAGCGCTGGAAATGGCTTTCTTCCTCCCCCTCTCCCTCCCAAGCCTGTGTGCCTCATTAAAATATGTATGACAACATTTCTTCCCGTATTATTGTATTACACCATCCTTAATTGCATAATTCAACATTTTCAAGGGTATTTGGAGGAAATTTGGACGGTTCATTGACTGGTATTTGAAGGAAGCTGAGAATTAAATTAAAAAAACATGAGGGAGAATTAGTATTAAAAGAGACTGATTGGTGGACTGATGTTGGCCTCGGCTGGGCTCCTGGGCTCTGCTCTTGTCGTCAATCCCTTCCTCAGGTTCTTGGGTCACATAGCCCCCAAGCCAACCTTCTGTCAGAGACAGCAGACCCGTCTGGAAGCAGCATGGGTTACTTCTCTTATGTTCCCACTCTGCCCCCTCCCCTGCTGTTGTTGTTGTTGTTGATTTTGACATGCATTTTGCAGATTGCATGTTTTAGCCTCCTCTGTTGAATGCAGGAGGCTTCGAGCTGATTGCAATCACACTGATTGGGAGCCATTACTGTGCTCTGGGGTTTAGCGGTCAGGTGATTCAGAACTCAGGGTTGGGTACTTCCTCTTCCCATAGTGCTTCCTTGACCTGCCTCCCACATAGCCCCTCTGGGCCTCAGTGATGTGGATTTGGAAATGCATTTGCCTCCTTTCCTTGGCTCAAGCATTGGGATCATGCGCTGAAGCCTGGGAGCACAGCCAGCAAAAGCTGGCATGAAAAGGAGGCTGGCAAGGGTTGGGGGTGCATGGGGACCAGCCCCCTAGGGCCCAGGGCAACCATTCAAGGCCTGGAGTACTGTTTCAGCTTCAGGAACAGGCCCTTCTCCAGGCTCAGTGAAGGCCCTAGGTTAGAGTGAGCAGTAAGGCTTTTCCAGCCCCTCCTTACCCATCAACAAAGGGCTTCAGCGATTGCACACTAAGATGCCTTTGACTCCATTCCCAGGACAGTATTCTAGCAAAACAAAATGCTGGAGGGCAAGAGAGGTGTTTTTTATCAAAAGAGATGCTAAGAATTTGAGAAAGTGTTGCAGAATATCTGATTTTTCTTCCAATCTTGGTTAAGAAGCAAGCACGAGAGGGTTCTGGTTGCTCTCCTTGGGTTGCAAAGTAGACTGTGATAGAAGGGAGTGAATGGTGACTCTGTTATCTGTCTGTCCGTCCCACTCAGCTGTCCATACAAGGGTGAAGTGATCTGCCTAGGGCTTGGGTGGGGAATGATTTGGGAGTCTTTTTCTGTTCAGAGTTTTAAGGTTGCTAGGGAATGGATTAATGACTCCCTTACCTGGAAGACAGTGTTTGTGGGCAGCAGGCTGGGCTCCGGAGAAGAGGGACCCCCTGGTGACACCGTGCTGCCTTGCCTTCTGCAAATTCGGCCTTACCTTCCTGCATTTCACGCCATTTTGTTCAGAAAAAAAATGAAACACCCTATGATAGAACTGAGAGGCCTCACAGCAGACAGTAGAAGGGAGTGAAGACCTGTCAGACCAGACTCCCTCAGGTTAGGGGGTCACCACATCCCCATCTCACATCTATATGTACACCCATCTCACTCCTTCGGGGCTCCTGAGAGCCTGCCACCCAGTAAGTAAAGAGGTGTAAAACCCTCTTCATGAAGGGACCAGCATCTTCATCGGCTCATTTGAGAGGATTTAGTTTGTTTCAGTTCAATAATGCATTCAATAAAACCATTAGCGCCTGACACGAAACCCAAACCGGTATGTGGCTGCAGCGCAGGTGCAGGCTTGCGGGCTGTCGCACCTACTGAGACAGAACCCCCCCACTCCCACCCTGCACATGAAAACCTGGTGATAATGACATGATTAGCCCAGATACTGGACTAATGACAGCAACCCGAGGACAAGCACAGGAGGCTCTCCAAGGCTTCCACCAGCGACAGTCAGCCAGTCTGAGCACCTCCGAGGAGCTCAGGACTGCTCCTGTATCCGACTTCCTCCTGCTGGCTCCTGTCAGCGATGGGATGGGCTTCACAGCTTCAGGGTTCTCTCCAACAGGAATGCGCAAGGCTAGAAGACTGGGTTGGGAGGTGTTGCTTCACACCATGATCTGGAGAGGGAAGCTCTGCCCCGGGGATGCTCTCATAAACAGCACTTCCTTTGCCAAATCACCTATGCATTAACACTGTAGATCACTGTTTGCAGGGCTCTTGCAAGGAGCGGGAGCGGTGCCTGCATGAATGATAGGGCTGTGTTCGAATGTTCGAAAGTGCTTGTATTTCTTCTGTCATCCTAGCAGTGGTCAGAAAGACATTTGATGAATAAAGTAGGAGCCTTGTCCTGAAATCACAGGCACAATTAGCTAGAATTTATGTGACTTTGGGTAATACAAGGAAGAGCACAAAACGGGGGTGGGGGTGGGAGAGTGGGAGGAGGACATTTGATGGGGACCCAAGGAAGATGGGAACTGGCAAAGACTTCACAGAGGTAAAAGAAATGCGGAAATAGAAGTAAGTGCGTATTTAAATGATGTTAGTTATATGTTCAGGCACTGTGTCTGATATATTTTCCTTGCATTGCCATTTTGTAGAAAATTCTTCAAGTTTAGAACTGTGAGTGAAATCACTCATCTGAAAATTATTTTACTCAAAGAGTTTGTCTACGTTTCTACATTTTTAAACATCTTTAACTGGGGATTAGCTCCAAAAGCAATCTTCAATAAATATTTGTTAAATCATAAAAAAAAAAAAAAAGAAAAAGAAAGTGCTTGTACACAGAGGTAGCTCTGAGCAGAGGTCAGGCATGTGGGGCTCTGAAGTCGGGCTGACCCACATCCTCTGTCATGGTGAGGTGACTTCTAGCCTCCCCCCTCTGTAAAATGGAGCTGTTGACCACCGAGCCCCTTAACAAATGGTTGGAGGTTTCTGAAATAATAGCAAATAATTTGTATGGTTACTTTAGTACTTCTGCTGTCCTTGATTTTATTAAGATGACCTAGTTTCTTCCGAGTCCTGCAGATGACTCTGACCAGCACCCAGGCCTGTGACCTTTCCCTCCTTTTTCTCCCCAAACTCCAAAGCAAGTGATCGCCCATTACATGGGCTCTTTCTCTGTGGTCTTGTTTCATTAAAAATGCTAATTCTCCCAGCCTGTTTTCCCATCCTCGCATCTGAATATACATGAGCACTCATTCCTATTCTGGAGTTGTGGCCTCTAGGCTGAGCAGAGCCTGAAAGGGAACTCTGTTGGAAGGGACTGGGGGTTGGGGGAAGCCAGGGCCTGGGTTGCAAGGTGGGGGCTGGCCACTCACTAGGTTTCCTCATTTCTTCTCCTTGATGCTCTCTTGCTCTGGTGGAGGCACCTGCTGGTTGGTTGGGGGATTCAAGCTTGTGCTACTGAGACTTCTGCATTGTCTCGCCTTGCCATTGTAAGCTACAGGCAGGAGATGGGACCCAGGCACATGAAAGGTGGCAGGGGGTTCGCATTACTGCTGGTATTGGGGGACCCAGCATCATTTGTTCAAGAATCCCCCCCTTCCAGTCGTTTCTCTGTAGCTTTGGAGTCCATCCTGAAACTCGCTCTGTAGACCAAGCTGGCCTTGTACATTCTGTAGTCCAGGTGAGGTATAGAGTGAGATATAATGTTTATTTTAGTTCCTGTGCAGTGGAACATTGTGACAGTAAGCAGTGTGTACAATACCACAGGGAAATAGGGGGCAGAGACTTGAGTGCACACATTATTCCTGGAGTGAGTGATGTTAGAGATAAGTGTTCCTGAGGCCCGGAGATGTGGATCCAGATGCTGTCTGCCATATAACAGCTGGATTGCTGGGCACTCATCTACCCGGAGGGTCAGTTTCCTCATCTTTAGCATGGACTTAGGAACAATCACTTGACACGGTCAAGGAGGTCTTGCAACAGGGAGGGCTTGCTCACCCAGGCACCTGCTCTCCACCTCCAGTCACCTCCACATCACTCTTACTCGGCCACAGACGGCAGCTGCTTCATCCAGAGCAACATCCACACATCAGTTCAGCTTTTTCTGAAACCACTGTCCGTGTCACACTACATAGCGATGTCCTCTGTTCAGACAAAAACTGAGCGTATTGTTCTCTGCTTTAGGCTTTAAACTGGCCTGCCTTGTTCTTTGTGACAGAAAATTTAAAATCCTATCTTTCTTCTATGCCCCTCCAGCCACATCGCAACACACACACACACACACACACACACACACTCTATGGCTAGCAATCCATCAGCCATACAGGCCTTCTCTCCTATTTTAGAATCTAATACTTTTCTGTATACCACTGTAAATAATTCCTCTGAGCCCCAAATCCCGCCTGGGCCCTCCCACTTTCCTGCCCCACGCCCACTCCGTCTACTCACTCGTGGCACAATATCAGCTGGGCATGGGTTTCCCTTACGGTATCTTTTATTATTTTGTGAGTCATTAGGCCTCTTTGAGAAGCTGCATCACTGCAGATGAAGCTCCTGAATGATGCGTGCTACACCACACATCAAGGGGCAGATGTGACAGGTGTGGCTGGCCCTGACTGGTGCAGTGGATTTCCCTGGAAAGGCTGCAAGGCTAAGGGTGGCTCCTCTGTACCCCAACCTTGCCCCTTGTACAGAGGTGACATCTTGAGCCTCAGGCATGGACACGATGCACTTTTCCATCCTCGCACAGCGATTGTGATCACGGGCACCACAGTCCCCTTACTCCAAACAGAATTCAGTTCACTCCTGCAGCTCGGTTCCCCTCTTACTGTTGTGTAGTTCAGAGGGAGCACAAGCTCCCAGAAACTTCAACGACTCGGGTTCCCACTCGGAGTGTTCCACGCGTTTTCTTTCATTGCACAGGTCGGGTATTTTGGTGGCGCCGATGATCTCTGGAATCATTAGGATCTAACATTTATTGAGCAAATACAGCCCAGGAAGTCCTGGTCCTCGTGTTTCATTTTCCTCATCTCTGAGTCTCACAACAACACTACTAGGCAGGAATTTATCATCATTATTGTGATCATCCTCATGTTAGAGATGAAGTTATGGAGGCTCAGAAACTTAAGAAACCATTTGCTTAAGACCCCCAGTTCATAAGTTGTGTAGATCCAAATGGAATTCAAGCTGTCTGACTTTCCTGGCCTGCTTTGAATAACTGGGACCCACGCTGGGACCCCAGTAGGCAGGAGGAAGTGCTGTGAGATGCTAAAGGCTGGAAGTGGATTCAGGTGACTGAAGGCAGAGGCGGTAACTGTTGGTGGATTGATCCGTGAAGGCCTGTCGGGGAAATAACTTCTAGACAGATGGAAAGGAGACGGTTGGATAAGTAGCTGCATGAAGAAGGTCCCAGGCTGTAGAAAAGGATGGCTCACACATTCGGAGAAAGCTCTTGAACTTGAGCATGGGAGGAGGAGAAACATTTTGGACTTGGTTTTGTATTTTCCTTCCTTCAGAATAGTGAGAAGCCAACACATGTCATTTACACTACCCTGCTCATCAACATGGTTTGCTACAGCAGCCCAAGGAGAGGAGGATGGGAGAGAACAAGGAAGGAAGGAAGCCCTACACTCCGAGGAGGAAGGAAGGATAGGAGAAGCCAGTAAGCATCACAGAGGGAAGGAAGAACATGCAGGGTGTCATGCTCCCTGAAAGGAAGACAGAGAGTGTGCCGACAGTCAACAGCCAGATGGGCCACAAATGGCTGCAAATACCTTGCCCTAGACCTGACTGTTTTTTACCCACTCCCAGCTTCATTCTCTTCCGCATCACTTGTCAACTGCCCTGAAACCTTCCAGTGTTTTCTGCTGGTGTTGTCTGTCTTCCCATTAGAACACATCTTGGACTTTCTCATTAATTTTGATATGCATCAGGGCCTGGCACAGCAGAGGTGCTTAATAAAATGTTGGCCAACTATAGGGATTCTAGAGGACTTCAGATTGACACCAGGCCTCAGCAGGGTCAAAGTTTCCTACCCCTGGTGAGAAATATCCACCCTGTTCTGGCTCCCCTTGTCTACTTCTGACACCAGCATACGGATTCTGTGGGCTCAAGTGCCAAGGGGCAAACATGAATGCCTTCTTCCCCACCAAGATGCCCTTCATTTGGGTGGTTCTTGGCTGCCTCCATCTTCCATAGCCAGCAGGACCCGAGGCCTATCACCTTAGTCCTCCTAAAGCCCTCAGGGTTGGGAACAATGACGTTTCCAGATGATTTCCTTAGTAGAAACCTGAGAGACACTGAAAACAGCGGAATCCCACTACACCACCCACCTCACGTGGCACCAGGTTCTCTGACGCACAAACGGTCTTGCCTGATCGTATGTGCTCTTCTTGGTCTGTCTCTGAGCCTTGCTGCTGTGACCCAGATTGATGGCTTTCCCAGCTCTCCCTCCCTGCTCAGTCCTGACCATCTGTGTGGCGGCACACCCCCACACGTCTGTCAGCCATCAAACTGGCTGGATCTCTGTCTTTTTATTGATCTGTAAATTTCCTGCCTCTGAGCACCCATCAGCCATCCGCCCTCTTCCGCTCCTCCTGTTGCAATGTGCCCTTCAGCACCCCTTCTCCTGATTAGTGTGGACTTCTCTCCTCCTTTGGAAACATTTCCAGTACCGGTCCACCTTGGATTGTAATGTCATCTCTGGGCAGGAGGCAAAGGGGACAGACTTGAAGGTAGGGCACAGCGCTGACCTCGGCGCTGTGACCTCAGTGCTATGGAAGGAACATCACTTCAGTTCCTTACCCTGGGCTCCCATTTGACCGTAGAGAAGTCGCTGTTTTCCCGGAGTCTTATGCTCTTTCACAGATGAGAAACCGGAATCATTTCACCTGTGCTACAGGTGTGCCCTGAGGGTCAGCTGGCAAGAATTCTGCATACCGGGATTGGTCTTTAGGGATGCCCTTGAGTCTGTAGAACGTAAGCGCCAGCTCAACACGTGATGCTAACCGCTACTGTTTACTGAATCACCACTCTCACCATGCTAAGAACTATGTACGCTTTATTGTCTTTCATCTTTTACATGACTTAATGACCTTGATCAGCACAGTGTGGTCCCCAGACATCAGCATCGGTGTCACGTGGAGCTTGTTAAAGACGCTGACTCTCTGTCTCCATTTTCACCTCCTCGGCATCAGAAGTGGTGTTTAGCAAGATCCCCCAGACACTACAAGCGGCGTACTGGCTGTTGCTGACCCTCATTTACAGATTAGGAAACTGGCATTTAAACCCATTAAATAATCTTAATGCGTTTTAGACCACAAGTCTATCATGGTGAAGCTTGAGCTCTAAGCTTGGCACTCTTTTCTCTCCTCCCTGGACAGAGATGAATGCTGCTGGGTGCATTCAGAAACCATAACCTCAGAGGTGCTCATAGTTCAGAAAGTCAAAAGCAAGGTGAGAGGGCAGTGGTAAAAATACCAGATCAGGAAGAGGGAGGTTTCGTTTTAATTACTGTGTGTTCTTGTGCAAGTTACTTCACCTCTCTGAGCCTGTTTCCTTTTTATTAATGGGAGTGGTTTGGCTGGGTTTCTCCCTTAGCTGACTAGAAAGAGCTATATGGACACCATGACCCAAAGCAGCTCGGAGGGGAAAGAGTTTATCTGACTTACATGTCCTGATCACAGTACATCATTGATGGACATCAGGAGGAAACTTAAGTCAGGAACCTGGAGGCAGAAACTGAAGCAGAGGCTATGGAGGAACACTGTGCTCTGGCTTTTGCTCAACAGCTACCTCAGTTCCCTTTCTTACACAATTCAGAACCTTCTGCCCAAAGGTGGCAGCACCCATAGTGGGCCGATCTCTCCTACTCCAGTTGTTAAGAAAATTGTCCCCATAGACTTGCCCACTGTACAAACTGATGGAAGCATTTTCCAGTTGAGGTTCCTTCTTCCCATATGATCCTAGTTTGTGTCAAGTTGAAAACACCCCAACCAGAACAGTATTATGAGAACCTTTGCTTTTCAGCTGATTGTGTTTTGACAACCACATGCCTGTTGTGTTTGCTGTGCTGCTGTCTGATGTCAGTTAGAACTCGGACAATGGTGTTAGAATGAGAGAAAGGGAAGAAGGGTCACAAGAGGTTTAAGACACTCTTGGATTAAACCTGATTTTCCAAAAAATGATTCATTCTCTGAGAGGTAAACCAGCAAAGTCTATCAGTGACTCCCGGTGATTTCTCTGGAGCTGTTTTTGGCACTAGAGACCCTCCTATATATCATTCCCAAGCCTCTCTCAAGGGGTTTATGGACCAAGGACATCTGGTGCCTACAGCTTTATGTGTGCTGGTGGGATCTGCCAAACTGGGGAGAGGCCCCTAACACTCCAAATGCTGGTGCCCGCATAGCTTTAATTCCTTCTGAAGGGCTGGGGTTATTTCTCCATTGGGAGTGCTAATGGGATTCTAATACCCTGGCAAATGGGATTTTTTACAACTGCCATTCTGCAGTTACTGAGATGGCGTGTCGCTGGGACAGTCCTATAAATCCTACCAACTCGTTGCAAGGAGGAGGAAGAGGAGGAGAAGGAAGAAAAGAAGGAGGAGGAGAAAGAGGAGGAGAAGGAGGAAGAGGAAGAAGAGGAGGAGGAGGAAGACTATATGGAGAGACTCACTCTAGCACCAGTCACTGGTAGATCACCCAGGGGGTTGCTGGGAATCTAGTTCTCAGGATGACTTAACTGACTCTACCGAGAGACAAATTCTTCCATGGAAGTGTGGAAAAGTCCATGGACTTTGAACTAAAAGAAACAAGGTGGATTGTGGTGAAAATGAGATAGAAGGGACATAGAGAATATATTCTGCTCATTCCCTCTTTCTCTTTGCAGTTCGATATTCCGAGGTTTGTCTCTTTTGACCAGAAACAGTACCTCCACTCTCCTAAACCCAGGGGAGCAGAACACAGAGGACTCAAGACTTGGTTAAGAAGAAGACACATGCTATAGAGCCTGTCTTGATATTGGGTTTAAGAATGGATACCTCAGAAAGGAAAAGCTGGTTAAATTGATAGATTGGGGTATACTTAATGTTCAGAGTCCTTATTCCTAAACTTGAGCTCCCTGTGGAATGAGGTATCCTCTGTCAGTGCACTGTACACAGACAACCTTTGATTTGATCACCAGGATTACTGGAACAGAGCATCATAGCAGTTGTGGTGAAAAATAATATTGGGAGCCAGTAGCATTGGTCTCTGCAGGACACATAACTTTCAAGTTGAAGAATTGTGACTCTGTGACTTTGAATCCAGTCTGTTTCATTCCCCATGGCCTATGTGGATCTTCAAGGAGGATGTCAGGGGGTGCACTTCCTCCTCAAGGTCAGGCTGTCTCAGAAGGAAAGCTTTACTAACAGGTGATATTAACGTGGGGCACAGAATTGCTTATGATTAGAAGCTTGTCCAGGGTCCATAGTACAGATGCTCCATCCACCTACGGCTTACTCTAAATACTCAATCTGCCTCGCCCCACACTGTTCTGGAATGTCCATACATTCTCTGGTTTCCTTCCCTGACTTTGGTGGCCCTTTGCCTCCTCTGGCAGGCACAGAACTTGAATAGATGCTCATCAAGTACATCACACCCTAGGGCGGGCAGGGTTTTCTTCTTATCAACAGACACAAGAAGTGTCAACAGGGCCAGTTCTTATGTGTACTTGCAAGTAAACAGTGTTCCCATAACTAGACCCAGCAGTCAAAAGGAAGAACTGGACCTGGTTTTCAAGAAACGGACACACTTCCCAGGGAGGCAGGATATATTCACAAGCCTAAGTAATGTCAGCAGCTCCTGGTTCTTTAGAGACAGTGTCTTGCACTGCCTTCCCAACAGTGGGGTGAAGAGGGTCAACTTGCCCGTATCTCGCTTCCCTTTTTGCTTCTGTTTTGTCTTGAAGTACTGGAGATCAAATTTAGGGTCTTTTATGTACCAGGGAAGCATTTTAATTTCTTCCCTAGAGATAAGGAAATAGAGGCTCAGAGGTGTTAAAAACAAGACTGAACCAAATTCCTGACTCTACAGAGGGCCCAGCTTGGGGTATCATTTCTGCCTTATGCTTCAAGTATCATGGAGCATGTGGGAGCAGATGATGCTCATCTTCAGGACCTAAATCCAAATATAACATAGGATATTATAACAGGACATCAGCCATACAATGAAGAGTAAGGGTTTTCTAAGGAGATGACAGGTACAGACAGGGCAGGTCTCTACAACATCAAAGCCCACAAGTGACAAGAACTATGTCATATGTTCCCACTTCAGGAAAGAAGGCATACTTTCAGCTGTAGGGTGGGATGGGCCTCATCCTCTGCCAGTCTCCTCCGGCTAATCCCAAACCTCTAATCCCAAACCTCACACTTGCTTCATGTTCTCATCTCCATGGCAACTGGGCTGCTGCCAGCTTCCTGCTGTGCATGCTGCCTTACTGTCCTGTCCTTCTTTCTGCTGCAGGACAAAGTAAAACCTGCCCTTGGTCCAGCAAAGCAGCCCTGCCTGTGTTGTTCCCTGGCTGTGTGGATGGGGGAAAATCGGCCATTTGTCAGTACTGCCTCCCTGTTCCAAGCCATCATAGAACAGCCTGGGAATCAGGCGGAGCCTGCTTGAAATCCATTTCCAACTCACAATGATTTGCAACACAGCAGTGCTTACTAACTTCCAAGCGTCTAGTTGCTTTAGCCTTTCTTCTCCAATATATACAATTTACTCTGTTGCTGTTATTTTCATTTGATGATTAGTGCTTTGTTTTATTGTCCTGAGACTTTTATAGAAGTGCTTGGGTCAAGGCATAAAGAATAAGTTTCCAAGGAATGCTTGACTGTAAGTAGGGCATTACTATCTTCCAGGCTCATGAAACAGGAGAATGTACAAGGCAAATGTTAGGGAAGAAGAATGCTTCAAATTAGAGTCTTCTGGACACAGCCTGACCATTGCACTTGTGATCTCACTGTAGCTGTGGCTACCTGCCAAAGACCTGTACAAGACTGGGGCCACCACCATTTCATGTTGCAATGGGGGAGGGACTTGTGAGTCCCATCCCTCACTGGGGTTGTGAATAGTAAATAGGCATTATGGAAGCAAGGGTCATTTTCTTCAGCAGTGTAAGCATTGATATGTTCCCCATGTTTCAGCAATTACCCCCTCTTGTGCTCATGCAATAGTAATAATGATGATGACAATGATGAAAATAATAATAATCAAGAAAAAATACATCAAAGCAGGACAGGGACTTTTTGGGAAAAAGAAAGTTCCAATGGGAGAGGCAGGGGATATGGGAGAGAGTAATGAGGTATCAAATGACAAAAATTAAGTAATTCAATATATCGACATACCTGTGTAAGTGTGCATATAATTGTCAAAGAAGAAGTTTAATCAGTTAACTAATCTGTTTGAAGTTCCAAGATTCCCTGCAATTTAAGGAATTGGTACTCTTCTTTCATGCTCACCCACATGTCTGGCCTTGCAGTGAAGTTTGTAACATACTTGAAATCCACTGGGCCCTCCAGGATGGTTGGTACAGGAGGTAGCAGATGGAGGAGCTATAGTCTACTAAACCATGAGAACTCTTTTTAGGAATCTGTGCTTTCTGATGTGATGTGGGATCCCCCTCTGCATTCTGTGAATACCATTGTTTATTAAAGAAACTGTCTTAGGCCTGTGCAGGGCAGAGTAGAGGTAGGCAGGGAAAACTAAACTGAATGCTGGGGAAAAAAAAGGTGAAGTGAGGAGAAGCCATGTAGCCCCCACCAGAGACAAATGCCAGAACTTTACCAGGTAAGACAAAGTCTCGTGGGGATACATAGATGAATAGAGATGGGTTAATTTAAGATATGAGTTAGCCAGAAATACCCTTAAGCTATTGGCCAAACAGTATTGCAAATAATATGTTCTGTGTGATTATTTCAGGGCTGAGCAGCCAGAAACAAACAAGTGTTCTCACACTACACTGATGTTCTGAAAGGACTTCTGAGCCATTGGCATAGAAAGGAGTTGTCATGATTTGACATACCCATTGATATCTGTTCTCAATGTACTAATACAGTAATGTGTCAGGTATACCAGCTCTCCAAGGTGGAAATAGATGATTTGGAGTCTAAGACCTCCTGGGAGCTGCTAGTAGGATCAGGTAAAGGGTGCCCAGGAAACTAAGTTATGAAGTGTGACATTCTGAGCTTTAAATCACAGGATCTTGCATAGTATCTTCAGGGCCTTGGGTTACATTCCTCTGAGATGTATTATACACAGCCATGTGCCAGAGCCCGGGAAGCAGGTGTTTAGAGAACACAGGTTCCCAGACCAGAAGCTGAGGTGGAGCCAAGCCATCACAGAGGGCCTGAGCCAGGCACTGAGCCCAGCAGGTAAGGCCAGAATGACAGCCGGTGGAGACAGCACAGCAATGTGGTGCCCTAATTGAATCACAGTGAGATGAGTCTCTCTGGTTGCCAGTGACCCTCTGTCCTGGCCTGTTGTGAGTCAGAGTTCCATGAATAATTGCCTGTTACCCTGTAAGCTCCAGCACATCCCCACTTTCCTCCCTGTTTCGGGATTATCTGAATACAGTCGTGTGCATGCTCCAAGACTTCATGTGAAGCCCAAGGCCTCTGGTGGACTTAACTTTAAAACAGATCTCAATGAAAAAAAAAAAAAAAACTCTGAGGTTATGCATATTGCATGGCTGAGTCCAGTCTCTGTTTAGGATTGATTCTTCCACATTGCCAATTGCAGGAAGCCAGAGAGATGGGATTATTGTCTTAGGCAATCACACTCTGGCACCTGGCAGCTGTGTCCTGTATCTCCTCCCTCTACTTGTTAAAAAATCGGCAGTGTTGAGTTCCATTTGGTCCTTTGGATCTTGCATCACAGTGAAAGCGCTTGCTATGCCCATTATAATTGGCAGCAATTTACAAGGCCAATCTGCGTGTCAAAATGAGACCTGTCAAAGTGTGAGTTGCCTATGACCCCAACCTCACCTGGGGTTGTAGGCATAGGCATAGCCCAACCTCCCGTCATAGTGACATGAGAGTCGCCTGCAGTCTCGACAGATCAACCACTGATGCCAAAAGGAAAACAAAAAGCTGTTCAGGGCATGGGAGGGTGACCATTCACTTGAGTATCTCAATTGACAATTGAATATCATCTCAATTCACAAACTCTCCACATTGCCCAGTCCACTTGCTAATCCTAGGCTTGATAACCAAATCTCTCGTTGGGAGTTGCTGCATGGGCCATGAGCCGAAGAAACACTCATGCATCGTAACACTCAACTTCTAGTCTGGCTGGCGTGCCAGCTCATTCACACATGAGCACACTGATGCATGCACTGCCACTGATTACAGAAATAATTTGTTTTCTGTTTGTTCATTTTTTCTGTGTTTGCTCGCTTTCGGAGTATATTTAAAGTCTCCGCCTGAGTCTTTGTTGCCAGCTCCTACTACAGAAGCTTAGTAAGTCTTGTCTGCTACACCTACTCTTCTCTAAATTACATTAGCTCCAGCCAACCTAAGCGACAACTTTCCTAAAAGCACGGTGGGTGAGGTCAAGGCTATACCTGCAAACCATTTGTTTTTGAAAACTCAGCTTAAGTCAATTGGTCTTCTCACCTGGATAGAAAACACAGTGGCCAGTTCTTATGGCCACGCACATCCTCCTCCGAGATCCCACAGGTCTAGGTCTGGGTCTCAGAATATTAGTGTGAAATTCCCAGAGTTTGTTCATACTCTCTCTGTGGTCCTCCAGCTGAATTAGCTAGATGTGTCTGGCTGGCTCCTGCAGCAGGCTCAGGCCAGGCTCTAGGATTCAATGCTTGTGACAATAGACAAGATTAGAAACAATAGCATATGACATCCAACCACTCTTCCAGTTCTAGTGTGTACTCAGGGAGCCACAGCCCCCACAGTCTTATTGCCTCCTCTCTCCTCTCTTCCTTAGCCAGTGCCCAAGCCAGGCTCCACGGTGAGCAGAGGGAGAGCCCTGGACACTTGTCCGAGGAGCACCTGTAGGAACAGCATTGGAATATCCACTGTCTTCTTGTGTTGGCTTAGGGTTGCCCTCAGCCATACTTTCTCTTCCATTGTCTTAACTTATTGCTCAATGGAGCATTCCATGGCTGAGCCTGTACTTCGCACTCCTGAGCCTGGGACCTTGTTCAAAGCTCATCAAAGCACTGGCACCCACACTTGGTCTTCTCAGCCTGCTCTCTACGTATGCTTTCAACTTCGAGTCCGCTCTGATGGCTGTGCTATTTCAGTCTTGATGTAGCACTCTCTGTGTTTCCTCTGGAGAGGTTTCTGTCTCCTCCTCTGAACATCCAAATCTGTACTCTTTCGAATACATGAGTTGGGTTCCTTGCACTGCTGAAAGTGTACTCACAAGCACGGTGGGTGAGGTCAAGGCTTTACCTGCAAACCATTTGTTTTTGAAAAGTCAGCTTAAGTCATCGTGGTACCACCAGAGAAACTTCATTTGCCCAGATGCTGGAGGAGACATGGTGGGGAAGACTTCTGGAGGACTGGTGTGCTCTACTTTGGGCCTCTAATATTTCCAGGGGAGACAATGAAAATACTCATAGAACCCAGAGATAGCCACGCCAGTCCAAACAGCCCTGCTGAAAAAAGACCACAAAGGACCTTTGATCGAAGTCAAGGTCATCTCCTCGTGAGCCTCTGACTTGAGGGAAAGGAGCAAAAATTTCAAGAATGTGGGAGGTGGGATTAAGGAATGAAAGCTGCTGCCCCCCAAAGTCCTCTTCCACCTTCAGATGTTATGAAGATAGAACGACAGAACTAATATGAAAGTACTTTGAACATTTTTAGGCTCAAAGGCGCTTTAAGGATCTGAGGTATTATGGCTATCTTTTAACAGTGTGATAATATTGATTGTGTGGGGGCAGGGCAGGGTGTCTCCAGCAGCTCCATGGAGTCCTTGGGAGATGAGTGTATTTATAAGTATTGCTGCACAAGGGTCCCTAGCCGGCTGAGCTACAGAAAGAGATTCATAAAGGTGGTAGAGGGCCCAAGGTTAAGTTTTATCTTAATTATGGGTTGTGCAGTTGCTTTCCAGCCGCCACCCCAGGGGATATAAGAAAATGTGCGTTTCCCTGAGGACCACCATCCTCTTGTCTGGAACGATTACTGTGCGCATTTCCCCTGGCTCTTGCCTCTGGAATTTATGCTCCCCAAACCTGGCTTCTGGTTTCAGTGGAAGAATTCATTAATAATGATAATAATAATGACGGTCAGTCTGCTGACAACGGCACTCGTGCCCCAGGAGAGAAAACAAGAAAATCGCCCCCTAACGTAAACATTTTGACTTAATTTTTCCAGCTTAGGATTCTGCTACAGATGATAAAATATGGATAAGAGTTCAGATTCGGGGTCCTGAGGGGAAAAGGCAAGCACCTTTGCTCTGACAGGTCCAAAGTGCATTGTCTGTGGCAAGTCCCTGACTTTTCCAAGGTGTGGCTTCCTCTTCAGAAAGCAAGAAAATACAAATAGAAACAACAGTGTTGGGCCTTATACAGATACCTAGCAAGCAATAAATCTCCAGTTATATTAGCTGCTCCTAATATTGACAGCCCTTAAAATTCCAAGGTGTCATCAATTGATGGTTTCAAAATGCAGATGTAATAGCCTAGCCCAGGATGAATTAGTCAAACTCTCTAGGGAGGTGAGACTCCATTCATTTCTATTACAGAGCTGCTTCTGATTCAGAGTTTGTGTCACGCAGTAGAACCAATGGCTTCGCGTTTATAAGGATCCATTTAGTCATTCCACGCTGAGCATCATCACAGGGCCAGCACACAGTAGGCTTCTTCTTTCTGCTTCTACCATGCTTGAGCCTGGGATGTCTTCAGCAAACATGAAGATCAGGAGCAACAGGGCTCTCTGCCCGTGGTTCACGGCATTCCCTGCTTCCATTGGAGTGTTTAATCATCCGCTGAGGCAATTTGGCCCTCTGCATCTTCCTCTGCCGTGAGCACGAGCCTTTAAACGTTGGGGATAATTAAAGGCAAAATACCAGGGCCGGATAGAGTCACCTATCCGGGAAACAAGTAACAAATGAGGAAGGAGTTGTACAAGGGTTCAAGGTGAGGATTGTAGAAATCGTTTTCCGCTGGTGTCAGGGACATTATTTTAGGATGCGCCTTGGAAGCCAAGTCTGGTTCAAAACCATAATTCACTCATAATGAACTTACAGAGTTACAGCCCCGGCGTCCGTGACTTCCTCCGGATCGTTTGGCCAGTTTGGCTGCATCAGGTGTTTAAGCAGAGGAATGAGAAATGATTCGGGGAGATTATACACAGAAAACTTCCCATGAATGCCCAGCCTAATCTACAGATTTCTGTTGAATTATCATATGTATCACTGTGAGAAATCTAGAAAAAAAAAAGAAGAGCCCCATTTCTACCCACTTTCTGGGTGGAGAAATAGTCACAAAGAAGACTTGCATATGGGTTATGTGGAGTTTTTTTTTTTTTCTAGAAAATACGGACAACTTGCTGCAAACGCACTGCCATTTTCCCAAAGAGATAGACGAAATGCACTGGTCCCACTGATAACCGTGTGTATTTATGTATGTTAAAACAAATAGGCGAGACAGAGAAAGCATCTCCTGATTGAACAGGTCCCTGTTAATCAATGTTTTATTTCTGGAGTGTGTTTTTAATTTCTCCAAGTGCTTTGACATATATTATCTCTCTTCATTTGCTCGACGATCCTATGTATTAGAAAAGCGAGTCCTGCTTCATATCACCCGACAGATGCACAGGTAATTAATTCAGGAGGTGTTCCGACACTGCTAGGGCTAAACCCTCAGTTTTCTGAACCCGTGTTCATGAAGCAAGGTGACACCCTTCCTGAAAACGTACCCCAGCATTACCTGCATTAAATTTAACTTGGCACCCGGGACTCAGAACAGAAGAAGGGGCCTGAAAGAATTCCTTTTATGATTGGCTCTGTCCCTTTCTCTCATACATATTTATTTAAGGATGAAGAAGAACCTTTCCCCACCTCATTTCCAGTCTTTTCAAGTGACTCCCAAAGAAGCATATGCAGGAACAGTTTAGACTGCATGACAGGATTGGCTTCCAGAGTGGGAGCATCAAATCCTTAAGATGAGGTGTCTATCTGTCTTAATAAGACAGGCTAGTATGGCTTCAGGAGACACCACTGGAAGTAGCCACAGGCTTTTGTCACACACAGGAAAGCAGCTTGATGGGAAAGTCCACTCCTCTTCCACAACACCTTTGACTCTTTTGTGTGTGGTCAGGAAGCAGCTTCTGGTTCACTGTGTCACAGACAAGGTATGCGCTGCTGAGTGACAGCTCACAGACACTCCACTCCGAAAACACAGGTGAGACCGGAACAAATGTACAGGAACCAAACAGTCGGCCCCTGAGTCACATGTCACACGGACAAGATGGCCACCGTACTGTGGGCCAGGCACCAGAAGCCGCTCCTCCCCTCCCCTTTTAAGTTTCCCCTGTGCTTCCTTGGCTGTGCACCTGGCTATCTTCAGCAAGTATACCTTTGATAGCTCAGTCACCAGAGCGGTTTCTGGGAGATGAAACAGCGTGCACGCTCACAAGTGAGGGCCAGGATCTGGTTGGGCTCAACTTCATTTTGCTTTCAGCACAGCCTGTGTCAAATCCTGCATCTTAGCAATGCCCTTTGCAAGTTTCCCCTACTCAGTTGTCCAAGTACCGGTCCCCTTCCTCCTCTCTTTGTATGTCTTGTTTTATCTCGTTTGTAAATTTACAAAAGAAGAGCCAGACTCTTTGGGGTAACTTCTCTGTGATTCTGCCCTGGCTCCGGTGTAAGCCCTAAGCCTGGTGCATGAAACTCCTTAACCAATGCCTGGATCTGAATTCTCCTTCCTACCTGTAGGCTTTTGCTCTAACTAGCCCATTTTCCCACCAGCCCTATTATTTCTAACTTCTCTCCTTACTTTCTCATTAGGCGCCCCTCCCTCCGTCTTCATCCCCTGCTGCTAGCCTAGGTTGCACGGCCCATCTGTACTACTCAGAATTCTAGATATTGGCTCAGCCATTCGAATTAACACTAACACAAACATCCTCATTTACATGGAACGCACAGAAGGTGACATTCTGCCTGTAACAATAGGTTATAATTATCATGTCTCTCATTTGTATTCTATTTCCCAGCTTCTTGAATTGTTTCCACGTGCATTATCCCATTTGATTCCACTCACAGTGCCGGGAGGTAGGCAATTATTCTTCCATTCCTCTCCTCACCAAATATTTATGGAGAGCTGGAGGAGCCGAGGTGATGAAGAGGGCATGGTTCCTGCCCTCGTGGTGCTTACGCTCCAGATGAAATAGGTGGAGCCATGTCTACTCTCCCGCCACTAACTGAGGACCAGAGAAGTTCCACGTTTCTAATCATCCACGCAGAAAGTGCCCCGTAGGGGCGCCGGCACCCTCAGAGGCTTAGCGGACTCTTTTTTTTTTTTTTTTTAAATCCCTTTGCTGTTTCTCTGGGGATACAGGGTGCTCTGTTGAGCACGTGGCCTGTGTTTCACAAGTCGGGTTTTCAAGCAGAGTCGTTGGAATTCAGAACACAGTTTCCCGTAGCAATTATGTTATAAATGGTTACTATGTTACAAGGCCGTCCAACAAAAGCCCAGTTAACCCATTTAACCCATAACGCAGCTGAGGCATGCTATTAATAGGACATTTTCCTGCACTGCCGCACCAAGGGGGGGGGCACTGCATGGGGTTCATTCAGAATTGGTGGCTAGTGAATGAAGTTTCCCTTTGGCTTTGGATTTCCTGCTTCTGGCTGTAGGCATAGGGTCCTCCTGTGTGGCAGTCCCTCTTTGCTCTCTGTGTTTATTTCCCTTATCCTCTCTGCCTTCTCTGGCTCCTGTATGAGATGCAAGGAGCAAGTATGTGTAGTTGTCATGCTCAGCTTATGTGGATCCTGTGCTGTTAAGTGAGTAACTGCTGGTCTGGCTTAAGGACAAATGGCTGTTTCCATAGATACCTGATCACAATAACTAAGTAGACCAATATTTTTTTCACAATTTTTTTTCAGAGATATCTCAGATGCAATGTGTTCCAAATATCTTGCATTATAGGTATATTTTTCATAAGATTTGTCTTCCTTCAGTGGCATCAGTAAATAACCCATGATGTCTTTAATAGACACTAAATGGACAGAAATGAAGATTCATGCCTTTGGGAATCTTAAAGCCATGTTGGATAAATATTATATCTCATTTGCCCTGCCCCCCACCTTGGTCAGGGGCTTATATATCTCAGGCTGGTCTAAAACTCAACTTGAAATGTATCTGAGGATGGTTTTGAACTTCTGATTCTTCCGCCTATCTTCTGATTGCTGGGATTATAAGCATGCAGCACTGTGCCTGGTTTATGCGGTATTATAACTGAGTCCAGGGCTTCCTGCATGCCAGGCAAGCATGAGGCCAACTGAGCCAACACCCCAGCCCCTCACCTGCTTCTTCCAGTGTTGATTTGTGAGTTCAGAGGTCCAAAAGATGAGTCTTTCTTTTCTTTCTCATCCCTTCTTCTCCCCCTGAAGGCAGCCCTGGGAACTCAATCCTGGAATCCACAGAAGTGGATGTGTGTGGAAGAAGGAGCACGAAATTAGTGGTATCCAGCCCAACTCTTTATTTGAAGTTTAATTGGTTTTTGTTTCTGCATTAATACACAAATGGTGGTGAATAGAGTCGTCAGCGTCTGTCCCCATCCTTAGTTGCATCATAGGAATATCAGACAGCAACATAAGGTTTCTCTCTCTCTCTCTCTCTCTCTCTCTCTCTCTCTCTCTCTCTCTCTCTCTCTCTCTCTCTCTCTTCTTATCTGTTTGTTTGGTTTTTGAGACAGAGTTTTTTCTGTGTAGCTTTAGCTATCCTGGAACTCATTCTGTAGACCAGGCTAGCCTCGAACTCACAGAGATCCACCCGCCTCTGCCTCCCCAGTGCTGGTATTAAAGGCGTGCGCCACTGTAATAGGAAGCTACTTGTTTATTCCCGGCAGCCCAGACACAAAATAATCACACAGGAACTATATTATTTGCAATACTGTTTTGCCAATAGCTTAAAGCATATTTCTGGCTAGTTCATATCTTAAATTAACTCATTTCTATTATTTTATATTTTACCACAAGTCTCGTGGACTACGGGCAAGGTTCCAGCTGACAGCTTGCGTCTTTCCCCTATGATAGCTACATGGCCTCTCCTTGACTCTGCCTTATCTATCTATCTATCTATCTATCTATCTATCTATCTATCTATCTTCTAGCCTGGCTATATTCTATTAAGCCATTGGCCAAAAGTGTCTTCTTTATTCATTTACCAATAAAAGCAACACTTGTACAGAAGGACCTCCCACACCATGCCACCACTACCCAGCATGCATCAGATTTCTAAATGATCTATAATTACTTTAGCATTGTATTTGTCCTTGTGCTAGATCATCTAACTACAGTGGTACTATTGATAACAATATGATTTACTGAACATTCTCCATATGAAAGTACTCTTCTGACTATTTTTTACTAAGATTCTTTCAGTCCTAGAATAACACAGGAGTGAGATAACAACATTTTAAAAGTTTAGAGAAATTGCCTTAGACCACACAATGATCAATAGGTGTTGAGCTAATGATAGATTATTGCTTAGCATATACAAGGCCCTGGGTTCGATTCCTAGCAGAACACACACACACAAACATACACATACATACACGCATGCTTGCATGCACACACAAAAATAAGTGGCACAGCTGGGATCTAAACAGGAAATTCAACAGACCTATACTATACCACATAGTAATAAGAATCCTGGCTGGGCAGTGGTGACGCACGCCTTTAATCCCAGCACTCAGGAGTTCGAGGCCAGTCTGGTCTAGAAGAGCTAGTTCCAGGATAGGAATCAAACAAAGCTACAGAGAAACCCTGTCTCGAAAATCAAAAAAAAAAAAAAAAAAAGAATCCTGGAAAACAGCAATGTCATGTCTCCTCAGCATCCATCCTCCATGCTTCTGTGATGTCTAAAGCAACAATGCAGTTTGATTAATTAAAGTTCTTCAATTTTGAACCTTTCTTAGAGACTCAGACTGCAGGGAGAACTTCTAAAAGTCCCTCCCAATGCAATTGATCTATGATGGTTAGCTTTGATTCTAGGCTTTGTGTGTTTTGACAGCTGCCAGTCATTACCACGTTTTGGAGTCATACTCTCTTTTTGAGAACCTAAAAGCTTTATGTATGCGCCTATACGCTGAAGGGGAAAAGCACTCTGGAAATGACCAGTCTCCACCCTTCCTTCCAAATCCATCCTGACAGCAGTCTGCTCCCAAGCGAACGAAGCCTGTCCCTTTACCGTGTGTGTAAGATCCCCTTGCCCAGAACGCACTGCCTCTGCTCCTCTGTTTGCCATCTCTGAAGACCTTTGTGCTGTGCGTCTCCCATTTGCAATATAATGATAGGCCAAATTTCTTTTAAAATTATAAGCAAATTAAAATTTAAATCGATGCGACTTAGAAGAAAGCACAGCCATGCATATGTATATGAAAGGACAACAAAGGTGACCACAAGGAGAGAGATGAGCAGTCTTATGACAGTTACTCATCACGTGTGCTGGAGGACCAAGGCAAGCACCCAGGGTCCCTCTGCTCCCCCACTCCCACCACGTGCAGCATCTGCAGGTTGACTCTTGAGCAAATCATGGTTTCTTTGGGACCACCGTTTATTGCAACCCTTCCCCTAAAATAAGATTCAGGAAGACCAAAGTGGGGCCTTGCGTGTCCTTGGGTGACCCATCAGGCAAGGGACCAGATGTATTGTTAGCAGTGCTTTCAGGCCAGCAGAGAAAGGTCTCTTCACTGGGATGTGCGGTTTCATTTTTAGCGAGTACAAGCCTAGAAATGAAACTCAACAGTCTGCTGAGTCTTTCCCGATATATATTTCATAACAAATCCTGTGCAATTCACAGCTGAATTGATGAGCTATCAGGGTTATGCGTGTCTGTAAAACAGAGGCATCTAACTTGGAAGAGCTTTCTCCAGGGAAACAGACCTATTTGAGCTAAATCAAAACAAGATTAAAGAGTGATTAAAACGCCGCAAATATGGATGTCATGGAAGGGTTGGAGGAACTGGGCTTGTTTAACCTGGGACTGAAAAGCTGCCCAGTGCTTGCAGGAAAATTCAAGTGCCCCGTTCTCCAGCCGGTGTTTCCCTCCATCTCCGTAGAGGATGGATAAAGTAAAATGATCCTAAGCTGCATTATTAGGGATTTAGGTCAGTCAATGGCTCTCAAGCCCCTACTGCACGCTAAAATCACTCAGTGGCCATTTAAAACATCCTAATTCCCGAGTCCTAGCCCACACTAATGCATCTCCAGAGGTGACACTCAGTGATTAGTGTTTCTTAAAATCTCTGCTGGTGATTTAAATATGAAGCCAGTGCTGAGACACGCTGTGCTGACTGAAGGGACAGAACGTAGGCCCCTAAGCCATGAAAGTCTCTACAAGTCTTTAAAGTCGAGGTGAACCATAATTGAGCTAGATTAGTGATGTCTATGCTGGTTGTCTTTAGTATGTTTTTGTCTGGATTGGCCATTATTTCTGCTGTCAAGTGAACTAGGAGTCTCAAGACACAGAAACTACTTCAGTGCTGGAAAGAAAGAAAGAAAGAAAGAAAGAAAGAAAGAAAGAAAGAAAGAAAGAAAGAAAGAAAGAAAGACAGACAGACAGACTATCAAGGCTGCTCTGAATAGGGAAGCCCATGCGTTGCAATGTTGGTTGTCCTAGCAAAGTTATGAGACTAGCTCCCTAAAGCAAGGAATACTTACAGAAAATTCCACAAGGCTTTGTGATTCAAAACTACCTGGACTTCAGGACTTTTATAGCATAGAATAATTGAGGTAAAAGCAGTTATTCAAAAGGTAAGAAGGAAGGGTGTAGTGTAGATGTGGGGGTGGGATATATTGATCACTCATTAATAAGGAAAAAGGAGGAAGAGATAGGAAGGTCCATTGAGAGAGAAAACAATTCTCCAGGGAAGTCCGAATACAAAGACGAAAATGCTAAGCTGAATGCGAAGCTGAAATGATGGATAACGCAGTCAAAACAAAGGAGGAAGGCGCAAGAGATAGGCAGGGCCCTTCTCAAAATAATTCAGGTGTATGACTCTGGTCTGTAGTTAGTTATTTCTGTGTAGCAAATTATCCCACAACCAGATTGGCACATCATAAATTTGGAAGGCTTGATTTGATGATTATCCTGATCTTGTGACATCAGTTAAGGCCACAACTGGTATAGACAACTGGTGTCTGAGCCCAGGTAGAGCTTCCAAGACAGCATCACATACGTGGCTTGACATTATGGAAGGCCGTGTGTGTATGTGTGTGTGTGTGTGTGTGTGTGTGTGTGTGAGAGAGAGAGAGAGAGAGAGAGAGAGAGAGAGAGCTTTCTTCCTTTCCATGGACACTTGGAGCATTTCCCCCATGGTCTCTCATGGGATCTTACGCTTTCGTTTGCCATTCAAGTTCTCATGGGACATTGATGGGCGACATCAGTGTTTCAGGCTGGAGTGGCATTGGCACGGGATCACTTCTGCTCTGTTCTATTGATTTAGCAAGACAGTTATGCCAACCCGGATTCAGAGGAGTGGGAAATGGAAGCTTTATCTCAGTGGCAGGGCTATCAGATAACTTGTGGTCTTCTTTAATCAACCATAGTCCCTCAAAAAAGGACAAGTGAAGATAGAAAGAACAATCTTAAGGTGTCAAATAATGACACTCGAGTACAGTGAGTAGAAAAGCCCATCCTTGTGAGTAAAACAAGGAGGGATGCATGGCTGTGTGTGTGGCTCTGGTCTAGGACTATACTGTTTAGTTTTTTGTTAATGTTCCACGAGCTAGAACCATATGGGAAGAAGAACCTCAAATAGTTTAATTCTCCCATAAGACTAGCCTGTATAGGTCAGTTTTCTGCAGCATTTTCTCAACTAATAATTTATGTATGAAGGCCCAGTTCACTGTGGGCAGTGCTGTCCTTGGGTAGGTGGTCCTGGGTGTTATAAGACAGTAGGCCCACCAAGTCACAGAGAGCAAACCAATAAGCAGCACCCCCCATGACTTCTGCTTCAGTTCTTGCCTCTGTTTCCCCTCATTGTAAAGTGTGACCTATAAATCAAACAAGTTCTCTCCTTCCCAAGTTGCTGCTAGTCATGGTATTTATCACAGCACTAAGATCCTACTTAGGACAAGGACTATTCTGGCTTCTAACTCCAGGCATATATTAACCAAGTCATCTTGGCTTACCGTTGCCACTAACAGAGACTACCTGAGTTTGAATTTTCTATTTCAGCAAACAGAGTTGGAGGCATAATTTATCAAATCAGTTGCTGATTGGGGAGTGCTCTTGAAATCAAGGCACCCTGTGGGGGACGATGGGCAGATGAGCTGGATTAGGTAGAGGGAGGACTCAAACTGTTGTGAAGGTCAATGGCCACCTTGTCTAACCCCACTGGGAGCTCTAGACTGAGAATGGTCCTTCGGGGGACCATCCAAGATTTGAGTAGACTAAGACTGTCATTGGTCATGGCCACCTAGCAAAGGGTTACTGCTTAGAGTGACATCACTTCCCAGTTGAGAGAATGCCTGAGGAGACTGAACTTCAAGTCCATCTCTCTGCCATAGCACACGGGACAGCCAAGACTATCGTCCTTCCTTGGAACGTTGCTGAATAGTGAATCCCAGAGTCTGTGGTGTGTGTGTGTGTGTGCATAACATACTCAGAGAGTTCAACCCTGGCCTATTGTGTTGTGCATTGTAAGCACTGTTTGAAAGTCAGCTTGTTTGCCAGGAGTAGTTTAATAAAGGATTTCTAGATGAGGGCAGTCTGCTTGTCGAATGGTGATGTGAGAAAATGCCGGAAGATGCCCGTCGAGGCTGAGCAAGGTTAACTACAGCATTTAACAGAGTCTTGGTGGGTAAAGTCAAAGGTAGCCAGCGAGTCTGGCTAATGGACTCGGTAGATTTGGGAAGTTGCTAATATGCTTGGCGAGCAGTATCACTGGAGGCAGCTCTCTTGCCGCTGCCGGAGTGGAGGAGAGGTCACTGGACTGCACCACTTCTCCCATGATTATCCCGCACCGCTGGGGCAAGAAGTAATGGGAAGATAATGGGCTCTGGGTTCAGATCCCAGCTTTGCCATTCCCTATATGTGTGATCTTTGGCAACTTCATTAATCTCTCTGAACCCAAGGCTTCTCATTTTACAATACAGATCATAAAAACAAGCTTGTGGAGTTTAACAGTGGTGTGTGTGTGTGTGTGTGTGTGTGTGTGTGTGTGTGTAATAAGCACCTGGGATCAACAACTAGCACGTTCTATGATACTCAGGATCACTTGTGAACAGCCTCCTCTCCGCATTCAGACACTCCCCTGGCTGAGCTCCACTTCAGTGTTCTGAATGAACTTGACACACCAGCACCCCTTGCACTAAATCCCCTACTTGCACTTACACACGTGTGCTGCTGGGCAAACGCTATTGCTCCATTTCTCAGATAAGGCCATTGAGGCTTAGAGTAGCTGGAGTCGTAAGAACACACATTTAGTGTCACAGCAGAATCTAAATTCATGTCCTTTGATTCCCGTCTCACTGTTCTTTCTGCATCAAAATTGCATCGTCCTCACTCGAGGCACAGATATAGTGTTTCTCTGAGCTCCAGGGTTTAGCAGGGGGTGTAGTCTGTTGGGCAGGTGTGGGTCTATAGTGATGCTCCCAGCTAAGCAGGTCAGGTATGGATTTCTGGAGAGCAACTCATCTTAGGTGGGAATGGGCATCTTTACCATCAGCTTAGATACCCGGCTTACCTCGGAATAATTAAAAGAAAGTAAAGGAGGAGGGGAAAGGACTAAAGAAATCATCTTTGTACATGTTAATCTGAGCCAGTTTTGAGCAGCGTGATAAGGCTGGTTGTAGAAATGTCAGCGTCTCCTTATCTCTAATTGACTTAAGTAGAGGCAGCTCTAATCCTTGTGTGCACAGGAGCCTGGAAGGGAGAGATGAGGCCAATTGATTCCCACTTTTTAATTAACAGATGAACTGCATTAAAACAATAGTATATTGGGGGCGGACTGGGTGCAAGAGGGGATGGGAGGGAGAGTTGGCGCCATGGCAGTGACATTTAGAGCAATATTAACAAGTGTCAGCATTTGATTTGAATCAGGGGCTGGAGCATGGCTAAGCAGGATAGCTCCTGCCTGGGTGTGGTCACAGAAATTGCTTTCAAGGTGACAAAGGACTTCATATTTCTCTCCATACCTGAATGGGAAGACCTTTTAATTTACTTATCATTGTATGGGACCACACGGTGTGTGTGTGTGTGTGTGTGTGTGTGTGTGTGTGTGTACTGTTTTCCATGTGGGTGCTTAGCCAGGGACACCGAATGACGCTGGTGGTTTGTGTGAGACCTCGTCCTGAGCGGTGGCAATGCAGTGTGGTGTTATGGCTGTAATAGAAGGTTCACCCACCCCTGCGGTCGAAAAGGAGACGTGTGTCTTGCTGAGAACTAATGTGCCTATTGTGAGTCCCCAGACAGCCAGAGCTGAGCATCTACTGTCGTCTCTGCCTGGTCTGAGTGCATGAGAAGCTTTTGTCCCCATCCCTCGGAAGGCTTTTTCTGAATCCCAGTCTGTTTGGCCAATGCCCTCATTTTCTATCAAAATGCCCTCTATACCTCACACCTCGGAACAAGGTTTGAGATTCTGCACCCTTATCCCCCTGCCTTATTACAAGTGCAATAGCAATTTGGTTGGGATCACAATTTATCTTTCACACCCAGTGAGCACCACCATTGCCAGGACGTTCCCATTGCCACACACCTGTCTCACTCATGACATGAGTTCTGTCACCAGAGTGGCTTAATCACCACCAGGGCAGATTCCCTGTCACCTGTCTAGGAGGAAATGAAGGATTTCTATCCCCTGGATGTTGATGTGGGACCAGGGAAAGAGGAAACCTTGCTGTTCAACTAGCTGCCCCGCGCCATCATTGGCTAGAGTCATTTTATATAATTTCGCTCTTCCCTGGCTATTTCTAAGATCCAGGACCATGGGACTGTAAGTTCTGTAACTTCCTACATTGTCAGAATGTGCACTAGGGGATAGTGGACTTTTAATTCGTGCTCTTAATATATTAATAGACCTGAGACAGGGACCTGACCTGGATTGGTTCTGAATGTTTGCCTTTTGAAGATTTAAGGGTTTGACTTTTTTTTTTTATAGATTTGGAGAGTGATAAAAAAATTGTTGTTGATAACGCTCTACTCATTCCATCCATCACACATAATTTTCACCTCTGTGTTTAAACTTATTCTAATGAGGTAGATTTTTATTTTACTTTTCAGTGATTTCCCCAAAGCTATGCTTGGGAGGAAGATGCCTTTTATCCCCATCTGAACTAAGAATGTTCAAGGAAGGCATCTCAGTTCTTTTTCTCTTTTGATATACTTGAATCCAGAGAGCACCTAACTCAGGAGGAATAGACGTTGGTGGCACTTGGGTCCTGGCAGCTGGGAAACAGAAGGACCAGCATCTGGTAGGGATCTTTGTGTGGAGTCTTGACAGTGTCGAAAGGGCAGGAAGAAAAGCCAGTTCGTGCCAGAAGAGAGGAAGAGGCGCTGTCTAGCAATCCATTCCCAGGTGGTCAACCAGCCCTTTAATAAAACCTATCCATGCAGGAGGGCCCCACCCTTATGACCTAGTTGTCTGTTAGAGAGTTCTGTGTTTGAACCACCATGATAGGAATTAAATGTCAACAGGAGCTTTGAAGAGGTCATTTAGATGATATCAGATGATATTTCATCAACCGAGGTTGCATCATAATAATGATGATGATACTAAAACAATAAAAACAATGATAATAAACATAACTGACATCTACAAAATGTGAACTTTCATGCTCATATCTACTCTATGAGGGAGGCGTTTCTGTTAGCTGCATTTTATAATTAAGGGAATAATAACTGAAAACATCGGGAAACCTTTGCAGTTTCAGGAAGCACCTAAGCGTCAGAGATGTTTAACTAACAAACAACACAGTCTCAAGCGATAAGCAATACCTGTCCCAGTGCCCAGCACCTAATAACCTCACACGTCTTATTCGTTGAATTTGTGATGAGTTCAGGTGTAGGTTCTGTTTCCAGGCCTCATATTTATTTGAACCATTTCTTCCAAATAATTCAGCTGTAGTCTCCTAATCTGCCTCCTTTCATAGATCCCAACACTGGTGCCTGTTCAGTCACTATTTAAGGGACACGTGTGGATGAATGGTTATTTCTAGACTTCTCCTCCATGCACACCAATCTATAGTTTAGCTCGGGTTATTTTCTCTCATCTTCTACCTATTGTGTGTAGACATTGGCGCTTACTTCGTCTTTCATGGATTCTGAGGGTCCTGTGTGTTCTGTATTCCCTAATGAGTTGCTTTATGTTTCCCTTGTATTCTTCGTGGTGCTTTGATGTCTGGAGTGCTCTGTAAGCGCAGCCTGAGTCGCATCTGCATGTTGTCGCACACGCTTTAAGCTTAAATGACCACGGGGACAGCAGTAGCTCTGTGGGCTGCTCTCTGAGTCTATAGAGAAAGTTCCAATGTGCTTTCTGCTAAGCAGTTGTTCTGACATCAGAGAGCACCATCCAGGCTGGTAGCTTAAGGCACAATTTAACATATTGTCATCATGCAGTTTCTGTTGGCCTGTGGGTGCTGGTCTCCAGACTGAAAGGGTATCTGTGCCTTTCTCAGCAAATCCAAAGGGCAATGATTTAAGATATAGAGCCCAAGGTACCTGATTAAATTCCTTGAACTTAGCCCTGGAAAGATGGTGTGGTGGTTAAGAATGCTTTCCATTCTTACAGAGCACAGGCCTTTGATTCTCATCATTGATGTTGTCAGGGATTCGACACCCTCTTCTGGTCTCTGTGGACACCCCCCCCCCGACAATGCGTACATCACATATACACGAATAAAATAAACCTTAGAAAGATTTCTTAGACTGAATAAACCAAGTCCTTAGATGGTTATGAACAGCCATGCATTGCCATATACATATATACATGTATGTAGAGACACATACATCTTCACGTACCCCAGCTCTTTCCGATCTTAAGCTACTTGTAGACCAAAGCTTGACTCTTAATCTTGTTTGTTCCCAAATACAGGGCAACAGAAACAAATCTCAAAGGAAAAATAGATGGTAGGTGCAAACTCACCCAACAGTGCCCAAGGAGACCACTAAGAGCCATGACCTTGGCAAACCTGTCCCAGAACTTCCAGCTTCTACTGTAGTCTCAAATATAAGACTTAGTATCATCCAAAATCAAGGCAGATGGGTGCATATATTGGCACTGTGGTAAAGATATTTATTCAGATCCATTAGGAAGGCTTTAAGAAAAACCTCAAGAGAAAGACGGGAAGTCTAGCTAGCTAGCTAGCTAGATGATAGATGATAGATGGATGGATGGACAGATAGATAAATAGATAAATAGGTAGACAGATAGGTAGGTGGATAGAGTGTCCATCTAATTACATTTCTCCTCCCTGAACCCAGTCATCTTGATGTTTTTGACAAAACTCATAATCATTCCAAGTCCACGAATTACACTTTGGAAGAATGAAGCATTTTATTCTATTCAGCCTTTCTCCTCCACCCCTATACACCCTGGGCTCTGCCTCTCTACTCGCAGTAGAGATACCTAAAAGAGTATTCTAGTGCCTTCTAGAAAGCAGATCCGACTAGGCATTTGTCTGTCCTGTGCCATCCGTCACACCCCACTGCATCCAGCATAAGAAGGCAAGTTGTTTAGTGCTACCACAACAATTGTCCGTCAGCTTTCAGCCATTACAATAAACGCCTGAGATACTCCAACTATAAAGAGAAAATTTGCTCTGTTTGGCTCACAGTTTTGGGAGATTCTAATCCATGGCCAATTAATCCTTTTGCTGTGGACTGATGGAAATGTATTACGGTGGGAGCATGGGGTGGAAGACAGCAGCTAGCCCCATGATGTATCAAGGATCAGAAAAGCAAGGTCAGTAGAGACTCAAAATTCCACTGAGGCTGTACCCTCGAGTACATCCTCATAAAGTAATTCCACTTTCTTCTAAGCCCCAGCCCTTGAAGAAGTGGTTCTTAACCTATGGGCTGTAACCCCTACAGGCGTTGCATGTCAGATATCCTGCACATCAGATATTTACATTACAATTCACAGCAGTAACAAAAGTACAGTTATAAAGTAGCAATGAATATATTATAGTTGTGGTCACTACAACATGAGGAACTCTTTTAAAGGGTCACAGCATTAGAAAGTTGAGAATCACTACCTTATAGTTCCTCAACCTCCCCAAAACAAAAAGTCAATGGCTTTAGTACACAGATGTGAAGTAAAGCACTCTGTATTTGAAATCCATCTATCCATCCATCTATCCATCCATCTATCCATCCATCAAACTTCAAGCTATTTTGTAATGTTATGTTTCCTGAACAGTTCTTTGGGGGTGGGGCCGTGTCTGACTGATCTAGGCTTCTCAGGTGCCTAGCACAGTGTCTCTGTGTTGCAGACTTTCTATTTTACTTTAACCTATTTTCCCCTACAAAAGAATTTAATGTGCAAAAATCCCATAGCAAGCGGACAGGAAAAAGAAATGCATTTGCTGTGGAGGTTGTCCGGTGAAGTTTAGTGCCTTTCACAAAGCAAACTTACCAGCTACTTAATTGGAAGACTTGAAAGCTCCCAAAGGAGAAAGGAGGGTGGGAAAATGGGAGGGAAGGAAAAGCAGTTTCCCCATTATATAGAGGGCTGAGACGGTGAACAAAAGCCCTATATTCACCCAAGAATAGAAGCTTTAAGGACTCCAACTGCATGCCAAGGCACTGGAGGTCCTGCCAACTTCAGCTCATGTGGGGCACTTGCCCTTTGATGCAGCCAAGGAAGGGGATTTCAGGAGCAAATGGTGACCTTCGAGCAGCTGTGCTGCAGGACCAGTGCGGAGACCCTTAACTTCTCCCTGACCCCAACTCCGTTGCCCCTGATGGGAAAGGAAGGAAGAAGTTAGTT
Organism: Alexandromys fortis; assembly: GCF_014885135.2. Lineage (NCBI taxonomy): Eukaryota > Metazoa > Chordata > Mammalia > Rodentia > Cricetidae > Alexandromys > Alexandromys fortis. The sequence continues at coordinate 2,116,066 of NW_026067994.1, forward strand.
ATTAAACAAAAGAACCAAGGTTGTGTTGCTGTTAGAAAACATGCAGGCGGAAGGAATACAAAGGCAACCGAGAAAAATATATCTGGGCTCCTGCTTATGGGAGAGTGAAGGAAAAAGAAAAGCAGGAGTGGAGAGCAGAGCTCTGATAAGAGGACTTCCTAGGCAGGACCGCCTGTGCAGAGCACCTGCCAGGAGCAAAGGTTCCCACATGCTGTTTGCAGAGTACTCTCTGCACCACCGTTTAACATGCACCTGTGTTTCCCACATCACAGAGGAGGATGCCAAAGTTTCAGCAAAGGTAAAGAGCAAGACCAGGTCTCCACGGCTGGAGCCAGCACGGAAAGCACCACCTGCCAGATGCCACCACGGTGCGAATGGAGGCAGAACACACAGCAGAAGGGAACACTTTCTCTTCTGTTCCTTGATCTCTCTCTTTAACTCTGTCAGTACAAATGCCTTTCTCAGAGCTGCTAAGACTGCCTGCTTCCTCTACATAGAACTAAACCAAACTTAAATGGAACAAAACTCAAAACACCATTTATCCCACTCCTACTATGACTTAGGAAAGTGATCGTGGGGACCTGGAGAGATGACTCAGGTATTAGAGCCGTCTTTAAACCCCCACCCATGGGGGTGCTGCTCCCATGTTTGGAACCCAGCATCCACATAGCAGTTCACAATTGTCTGCAACTGTAGTCCCAAGTGATCTACACCCCTTTCTGGCCTCTGTGCATACTGCATACATATGGTGCACATACATACTTGCAAGCAAAAAAATATAACCACATACACACACAAGATTGTGATCATGGGTGAAGCAACTTCAAGCAAAGTAGGAAAGATACGCATCTTAAAATTAAACTATTTTGTATGCTAACAAAAATTAATTCAATTAAATAAAGTATTGTCACTGATAGAGGAAATTCCTAGCCTACTTGAGGAAATCATTGCTGAACAGGGCAAAGCACTCTAATAAAGCAAGAATGGATTTATTTTTTTTTTAACATTTGTTTATTGTGTGTGGTGGGGGGTGTTTAAGCACCAGGGTACATACAGGAAAGTCAGAGGACAACGTGTGGGAATTGGTTCTCTAATTCCACTCTGTGAGTTGTGGGGATTGAACTCAGGAACTTAGACTTGGTGGCAAACATCCTTAGTTGCTGAGCCATTCCACTGACACATGAAATGCTTCAAAAAAGCAAACAAGGGAATTTTAAGTCCTCCAAAGAGAGGAAGGTTAGCCAAAGCATCTGTGATTGGCTGGCATTTTGAAGGACAGCATAGGAAAACTCATTACAGATAAAAGAGACAGCATGCATGAAAACAGACAGAACATCAGAGATACATGCTGAAGGTGTGAGCAGTCATCCAGGTTGTTGTTTGGGACAAGATAGAGGTCATAGGTCAACCCTCAAAGTTGGCTTCTGCCTGTCCAGGGAATAGATAACATGAGCTTATTCACTGAGGCAAAATACATATAACAAAGTTAACACATTAATAATTTTAAATGTTTAAATGCATGAATATTTCCACAGTGTGTGGGTGCACCCATCTTCAAAACATTTTCATCATTCCAGATATTCTATCCCCAATGAGTAAAATCAATTTCTTCTTTCTTCCAGACTTTGGTATCTTCTGCTTTAATGAATTTGCCAGTTGTAGATATTTCACAGTAGTGGGATCACTTACTGTCTCCCTTTCTGATTGGTTTGTTCCATGTCTTTAAGAGGCACCCCTGTTGGAACAAATATCAGAAATTCATTATTTATTCTGGCTGAATAATACGCCAATGCCTGTGTTTACCACGTGATATTTATCCACTTTTCTATGGTGGACATTGCTTTTTTTCTCCAATTTTGGTTACTGTGAATACAATATGCAAGTAACTGCTCATGCCTGGTCCTTCGTAGAAAGGCCAGTTCCTATAGTAACTTCATGTTTAATCTCTTGAGGAAATACCAATTGATTCTCTGCAGCAACACTGCCATCTTTACATTCCCTGTGCATTTACATGCACAAGAGTTCCCATTTCTCTGCATCTATATACTCGCTTTTTTTTTTGCTTTTTAAATAATAGTCATCGTGATGTGTGTAAAGTAGTTTCAAATTTGCATTTCTCTAATGATTAGTATGTTTTCGTGTGCTTATTGGAAAATTACCTATCCTTCTAGAGAAACGTCTCCTCCGGTCCTTAGGCTAGTATTTAAATTGTGTGTTTTGTTGTTGAATATCTAAGTTTTGATTATCTGGGGCTATGGAATTGGAACTAAATGTCACCACTCAGTGGCAGGCTTATTTGTTTTCGAGTTTTAATAAAACAGTTGTGCCTCGCTGAGGTGACAGTGTAGGAAGGTATTTATGAAGTGGTATTCTTGTCATTGTTGGTGTTGTGTGTGTTTTTTTTTTTTTTGGTATTTCTGAGTTAAGTGACACATCTATAGTCCCCTACGGCCAGAGGTAATAAAACTCATAGCAGATGTAGACTATCAAGCTAACTAAAAATCCAGAGAAAGCACCGTGAAACAATCCCCGGATGTAAATCATATATCGTGAAAGCCATTGGATTAGAAACACATTATCCTTGTCTGATTTTCTAACACCCACACATTCCAAATAAGCTTGGCGTTTGATTTACACTCTGACATTTAAGGAAATGGGAACGGGTGATCTAGCTCCATCTTGATAAACGCTTTCCCCTGGGTTTGCAGTAGCAGCCTCGGAGAACAATGGTGCAGGCGTCCTAATCATATAAATAGGGACCTGGGTCAGAAAGGGTGGCCCCTCAAGTGGCCAACTTTCTGCCTAGCATTGCCTGGGCCGTGCATCATCAGGTAAAGTCAAATAGCTGTCTGGCCTGATGGTTGCAGCCCAGGAATGGAGTCAGGGTTCCTGCCTTCAATACTAGCCTTGCTGTGTTTCTTCCCTTCTGGGGAATGGAGACAGGCGATTCCAGGATCTGCATGAAGCAATAAATGTTCTGCACCAATAGTCCAGTTGACAGAAAATGGAGTGTGAGGGATGCCACAGAAGGCAGAAATGCTGGGCAGAGGGGGAGCAGCCATGGCAGCAGACACACCTCGGCACAGAAAAGCCAATGGGCCTCTTTGTCCAGCACCAGAGCAGCCATTTAACAGTCAGGGGATTATTTATTGTGTTTTCCTTAGATTTGACAGCCATGCTCTGAAGAGATAGACCCCACCCCCCAAGGCAGGGTTTCCAGAGGCAGGTTATTTTCTCCCACCCGGACCCGGGTTCTCCTTCCCTCCCCGGGACTTTGCTTGCCAAACAGTCCTGTGCCTTAAACACTAATCCCCACAGCTCATCTCGGAGGGAGCTTTAGCGGCATTTGTGAATTCAGAATGAAATCCCTCTCTCCCCCAGTCCAAGTGAACAGCTGGCAGGAGATACTGATAGCAAGGAAAGAAGTCGTCACTTCGTTGGATGTTATCCTGAATAATAAGTGAACCGCTGACGACATTTTTCAGAGCTCCAGAAACTGCCATCATCCAGCCTCTGCCACCACCTGGCCATTCGGCGGAGCTAACAGTCTCTGCACAGCTTGAAGCAAGGATGAGAAAGAAGAGATGCTAAAGGGTAGATCGTGTAAGTGTTGGGACATTGAAACCCTGGCACATAGACTCCCTGACACACACACACACATACACACACACACACACACACGACTGTACATCATTTGGTAAATATTAGCTTTGCAAACGCTAAAGAAATTATCAAGAATCTCTGATTCTTGGTCCCCTTTTCCGTGAAATGGGAGAAGTAACTCACCGAAGAGCTCCTGTTAGGACTAATGATACCAGGTTCCCGTCTATGGTATATCACGGGCACTCAAAAATTGATAGCTCTTTATATCTTCACTGACATCAAAGAAAACATGTGTTCACTTCTTTGCCCAAGAAACAGCCCTATTGTGGTATTTTGGGGGAGAAATTAGAGGAAGGAGAGGAACGAGAACTTTCCCACCTCTGTATTTTTGGGCGCAGAGTCATTACTGCAAAGCCACTTGCAGAAACAGTTGCATGCTGGCCTCTACTGAGCCAGGTGCCCCGCCCACTGAGCCAGGTGCCCCGCCCGAGCGAGTGCTGGGCGCACAAAGCCCTTCAGAGCATGCTGAGCCCCTGATGACTGCGGATTCGGCCTGCCCCCAGCTGCACAATCACGCGGCACAAATCCCTGTATTGTCAGAGGAAGGAGCCGCTCCAGTGGCTCTGAAGAGAGAAGGAACCGCCACTGAACACGTCTTTAAAATTCATATCGGCTCTGCCTCTCAGGGGGTCTTGATGCTGCTGGTGGAAGAAAGGTGCACGGGGCTCATCTATATGTGCGTCCTTATGGTCCAGGGTGGCCCAGGTGACAGTTATTAGGCCTCTGGGACCACAGAAGCATGATAAGCCTAAGGCAGAAGCAGGACTTACTTAAGCAGTGCATTAATTGGATACCTACTAGGAGCCAGGCCCTCGATGTTAGGCACAGTGGGGGATAGAGAACAAAAGCAGACAACTTCCGGCATCGCAAGTTCTGAGGCTGGACTTGCAACACAAGCAGAGAGTTACAAGATAATGTAAGATATGAGCAAAAATTTGGTCCGATTATATTGAGATGTCATATAATACTCTATTCTATGATTAATTCCTAAACGAATGGCAAAGAAACTAAGCATCATGGGAAGAAAACAACTAGTGTGTATTTATTAACTGCTCCCTATGGTATCTGGCCATAAAATGAGCAAATGGGTTTTTCCCACCTTTCTTGTCTCATCCCATATTATTTTTGAAGTCTGGCTGTCTGTCTGCTACTACACAAATGACATAAGTATTCTTATTAGATATCCCTCCTATTCCAGACATGCAAGTCTGGCACTCATATTACCGGAGGGAAAAAAGCAAGGAACATAGTCCAACAAGAGGTCAACACGTCCAATCATCTGTACTCATGTCCCCAAGCACAGCTCTCACACACCCTCACACAGTCTACACATCTGTATTCCTCCTGAACCTCCAGGTATCCAAAGACAAGGCAGGGGATGCTTAGATGTGGACCTTCCCCCTTGCGTGAGATAATTGACTGGCACCCGGCAGTCTCGCCCACATGTTGCTGAATGAACAGTCATACAATTCTACTGACTCAATCCGTCCTTACGGCCAAATCCATGTAATGTATGGAGGGGAGCTATGAAATGTGGATAATGCTTTACCGGAAAGAAGGGATGCTTCTTCATCACAAAAGATCACATTACAACAGTGGAGGGCTGGAACTCACTGTATTTCCCCCTTAATTGAGGAAGAACTCCTTGGGCCAGGGAACTATACTGAGTTATGACACATTGAATAGGTCACCTGTACCCCCACAGTGGCAGTCTGCTGGTTTTCTCGTTCAGGTTGAAGGAAAAGAGATGGGTGGTTGTTCAAAGCAGGAAGGTACAACAGAACTTGGCATCGCCACCATTCCCCATACCTACAAGGTAGACATTGTCCAACGCAGTAATAAATCAGAAAAGCAGAAGCAGTGAGGAACGGGAATGGAAAGCACGTGAATGACCAGAACCCACAATCGGAACATACTTGCTAAGCATCCACTGTATTCTCTTAGCACTGACCAGGCCACTCTAGGGGCCATGTGAAGAGAGTGTGAGCCCAAAAAGAAGTAAGCATGTTGTAATGGTTAATCTTCATCATTAACTTAACTGGACTTGGAATTCCTTAGGAGACACACCTCTGGGCATGTCTTTGAGGTATTTCTAGAGTTTAACTGAGGAAGGAAGATCCACCTTGAATGTGGATCTGAATGTGGACAGATCTTCCATAAGGGTCAAACTGGGAAAGAAAGAGAGAGAGAGAGAGAGAGAGAGAGAGAGAGAGAGAGAGAAAGAGAGAAGGTATGTATGTACTGGGGTAGTGTTGTGTGACAACTTGACACAGCTAGAGCCTCATGAAGATGAAATCCAGCTCTAAGGCATTTTTTCAATTAGTGACAATGGGGCTGGTGGTTCTGGGTTCTATAAGAAGGTGCACTGAACAAGTCATGAAAAGCAATCCAGTAAGCAGCTCCCCTCATAGCCTCTGCATTAGTTCCTGTCTCCAGGATTCTGCCCTGTTTGAATTTCTGTCCTGACTCCCTTCAGTGATAAACAGCAATGTGGAAGTGTAAGCCAAATAAACCCCACCCCCAAACTTGCTTTGTGGTCATGGTGTTTCATCGCAGAATGGAAACCCTAACTACGACAAATAGATACTAATGGGGTGTTGCTGTGACAGACCTGGCCATGTTTGGGGAGGTAATGGAAGGACTTTGGGCTAGAAGAGCCATTGAGTGTTAAGAGCTGTGTGTGATGCTCTGTGAGAACTTGGAAGATCAAAATACTGAGAGAAGTGCAGATGCTGGTGGACTGGCTTGCAAAGTTTTAGAGGAAAGTTTAAAGACTAGGGGGACATTTGTTATTTTGAATGAAGATTCTGTGGTTCTGGTTAGCTGGGGTTTAAGAATCAGCCATGATTATGAAGATACCAGAACTACTAAAGTAAAACTTTGCTTTCCTTGGATACTTGATGCTGGTTGACTGGAGTTAGTGATGGTTAAGAAGAGGCCAGCATAAATGAGGTAAAATCTTCTGGGATGTGTTTCCTGAGAGCAGAGAGAAGCTGTGTTCCATAGGTGGCAAAGGTTGAACCTTGTGCTGGCAGTGGGACTCAGTCATATATAAGAGTCACCCAGGTAGTACTGGTTTTGAAGGTATTCAGCCATCATGGAGAGAGGCTGAGGCTTGGCATTGTAAGAGACCAAGACAGGTCATTGGTGAAGGTGTAGCCTCAGTGGCAGTTGAAGGCCCAGGACTGAAGGAGTCATACATGTAAGTTGAGGTTTGGCCCCATGAAGAGAGCCTATAAGAGGCTATTGGTGAAAGTACAGCCCAGCTACAGTAGAAGACCTGTGTTTTGGAGATGTCAGTACCGTGGGATGACCACCAAAAACAGTAGCAGCAATAGAAGGAGCCACAAGGAACCTAGAACACAAGCTGTGTGTGCTGCAGAGGGCAGAGCCAGAAAAGTGACCCAAGCTCTTTTCAGGAGTCCAGAAGATCATGAGTAGATCCCAGATAATTGGACATCGAGTTATCTCTACTGTTGGAGTTTGACTTTGCTTGGTTCAGATTGTGGTGGTGCCCTGGTTCTTTCTTCTAGAAGAAGGCATTCAATTTTGATTTTTAAAGGACACCAGAACTGCAAGACTTGAACTTTTAAAAGAGATGGGATATTTGAAAGAGACTGAAATTTTAATGTGTTTGAATTGGTAATGACTGTGAGACTTTTAAAATTATTTATCTTTTTAATGTGAGATCCTGGGGATGAATAAAAAAGGAAAGGATGTTCACCATGAATGCAGCTAACGAATACAATTAAACCAAACAAGTACAGGATAATAAAATTGGAGAAATGTTTAGGAAGGCAGTGAGTCATTTTCCTTCCTTGTCCCCCGACCCTTCCTTTACCAGGTAAGGAACCCAGTACCAATGCCTGGCAAAGGCCCTACTACTGATCTATCCCAGTCCAAAAGGCAGGGCTTTTTCAGCTATTTCTTTACAGTTCCTGCCAAAGACCTGGAACTTGTCTACCTGCCTGTCAGTAGGGAAAGGAGCACAAACTTGTCAAAATGCGACCCTTGGCCACAGGAAGGTTTGCTGCCGAGGCAGCAAGCAGGTTGGAGGCAGATGACGGAGCAGTAACTGACAGCAAAATGCCAGAGCTTCCGTTCCGGGTGCCATCTTGGGAAGAGGCTCCTGAGAATCAGTTTTAAAAGGCTCTATTACTTCAGGTCCTTCCTGGGACATTTGCTGGTAATGGGAGTCAGACGTGATCCAGGCTGGTGCTTAAAAGGCAGACAAGGGAAGGTACAGAGCAATTACCGAATGTGTCTGCACCATTTTGAAAACCAGTTACCTGTCCCTTGGCAAGAGAGGATTGGCTGCTTGCAGCTGGAACACTCTGTCTTGCTTTTGTTTTTCTTCTTCCTCCACTCTCTGTCTGTCTCAGGACTGCCCTCTCAATCCGCCTGATTGTTTTTCTCCCCTCAGAGTCATTTTCCGAGGCCTGGATCCCCATCTGGTTGAGGCTGCCTGGTGAAGGGCACACACATTTACTCCACAGTGGTCTCACAGCGCTGCTCTGGCTGGCACAGGGGCAGGGGACCCGGTATTCACAGAACAAAGGACACCTGTCCTGGAATGGCCCTTATATGCTCAGCTGGGAGGAATTCACGCAAGTGAAGCAGAGGGGTGGGGGAGGGGGAAATAAGCCTATTCATTGTGTGGCACAGCCTCTGTACTTTGTCAGCAAGATGGAGAACACTCACTATTTTCTGTGGCTTTTAGGATTTCCATATTTATTGCTTGTTTGCTACCACTCGGGAGAAGGGAAGGGGGAGAAAACAACGTCTTCTTCGATTTGGAATCTTAAGTATGAATATGTGAGGTTTACCCTCCCTCACCTGTCCCCCTGCAGTTTCAGCAAGCACAGGGCCGTGGAATGTCCAGCCTAGAAGCACTTGAGAAATTTAAACAGCATTGCCCCATTTTCTACACAACAAAATTATAGGCAAGGATAAAGGGAGTTGGCGAATGCCTCATACCTAGCCAATGACAGATTGGAGCTTGCACTGACGTCTGTGGAATCTTGTGCTTATTTTTCTATCACTGTACCATATGGGTTGTATTTCTATTCACGTCAAGAATTCTGCTGTGTGTGTGTGTGTGTGTGTGTGTGTGTGTGTGTGTGTGTGTGTGGCACGGGGGTGGCTTTGCATCCCAAGCGTGAGTACCTGAGTTCAGATCCCCAACACCCCAGGAAAAGCCTAGCCTGAGGAGATGCATCTATAACCTCAATTCTGGGATGGAGAGAAAGCAGAGAAGGAGGGATCCCCAGAGTGGACTGGACAGCTGGTGTAACTAAAGAAATAAGCTCTGGGTTCACTGTGAGATCCTGTCTCCAAATAGTAAAGCGGTGAGCAAGAGAGGAAGATGCCCAGTGTTGACCTCTGGCTTACACACAGGTATACACACACAAACATGCACACACGTATGCATTGCACACATGTGCAGAAGTATATTATTCACAGACATACATACAAAAGAATCGTATTATGTGTAGGCAACCTGAGTATGTCTAAATGACGATACAAGAAGGTGCCTGTCAGTTGATGGAAACCTCAGAGTCCCCCAGCAAAGCAGGAAGTACAGTATACTTGTACAGTTGTTACATCGTGTGGCCACAGCTGGTGAAGCAGAGCTGGAGCGAGGCAGTTACTGACCTCAAAGCTGCACTGTTTGGTACAGGCAAAGACACAAAAGATTAGGACGCAATATGGAACCAAGTGTGTGGCATGCAGCACCTTCCAGATGTGTGTTAAAGAGTGGGATGGGACTGATGTTAATCAGAAGGTTCCCGTTAAAAAGAAGGAATGTGATTTTGAGATCTCTTGTATGACGGGACTGCAGTCGAAACATACATGCTTGAAAGTTCCTAACACACTAAGTTCCAAATGTTTTCACCACAAGAAATAGTAAGCATCATGGGAGGCCACAGATACAGTAATTACCTTGATTTCATTATTTCATGATGTAGGCATCTATCAAAACATCACATCTCCATAAACATGCACAACTATTATTTATTTGAATTACTATTTATCAATTAATGGGGAAAGCAGAGGAAAAGGGTGGTTTAGTCGAGTAGCCGGAGAAGGCTCTGTGGAAGTTATTGTGAAAGAATTTCAACTGAGATTCACAGTGAGAAACATGTCAAGCATCAGGAAGAGCACAAACAGGAGGCGTCGTGACCATCACGGAATCAGATGAGGATCATGTGAGCACAGATGCCTGGACTGTACCAAGCAGGGCTGAAGAAGCGGGTAGCCATTCACGTGAGTGATAGTGTCACTGAGTGGGTGATGGGAGAAGCATGTCTCCACTCCAACCTGTGCACAGATTATGCCACGGAAACTGGGGTCTGGGAGCCTAATTCATTGTGAAGGCATTTAAGTTAAGACACAGAGACATAGAGAAGCCATGTCTGGGGGAAACTGAGGCCAGAGAGCCCTCCAGCTGGAGGAAAGGCAAATGTCTGGCTCCAAGTGTAAGATATTTAAGAACGATTGCAGAGCCCAGCAGTAGGGGAGGAGCCAAACCAGTGGATCCCAGGCCAGGTTGTAAAGAGTCTGGACAGACATTACAAAGAAGCTGAATTTATTCTAAGAGCTATGGAAAAGTTCAGCCTTCTCTCCATCCTCTGGGCTCAGTGTGCCCAAACTATGTCTCCATGGGAACAACTTATCTATTGACTGAGGACTTTTCAATTTGGGTGCCGAATGCGCAGAATCCCAGTAATCCCTCAGTTGAACACAGACAGGAAAATAGCCATCTTCTCGCTCACCTTGTTCCTGATGACTGAAGTCCTGCCACATTGTTTAGTGCCCTCTTGTAGGTTCCTAAACAAAACAGGAAAACCAGGCTGATGCTTCAGAATATAAATAGCCATTATCATTTCTAAGAACAAGGCTGCTGTGATTAAAGTGATCTCAACAAATTTTCTACAGGCTTCTGGGATTATCTAAAGCCACTTGTAAGAGACAAACAGGAGCCTCAGTGTCAACCATCTCTGACTGCATTTTGCAGCTTTTGTTTAGGTAGGTGTGAACTCAGAATCGAATCTTGTCCCTTTAAGACCCTTTATCAAAATAATGGAATTCGTGATCTCACAATCACATAAATCCTTGCCAGCCCCCTTAAGTCAATTCATATTTCTGTAGTTCGTTGCTGGCTCAGGAGGAAATTGCATTTATTATAATTGCCTCTAATTGCACCAGATTAGTGATTACAATTATTGATGGAAGCTGATTATTCATTAGCATCAAATCAATCCTCCTGCTTCCTCATTACTCCAAACAGTAACTCTGATGAGGCGAGGTCTAAAGGAGTCCAGAGCCATCCCCTTCCCTGCATGTCAGGCAGCCTCCTGTGTTGTTTCTAAACAAACACCTGGAAACAACTTAGAACTTAAAGTGACAGAGAGCGTTCCCTCTTTTCCCCCCATCTAAGGCCAAATCTCATATCCACCACTGAGTGAGGAAGACATGAAATCTGCTAAACATCACCAACGACTATTTTGGAGGCCCCAGAATGCCTCCTTTTGCTAACTTTTTGTGGATGCCCTTCTTGGCTCCATAATGGAAATTCAACACACCTTGCCCAGATCGTCTGGAATATGAATGATCTCAAACATGTAAAGAGAATAGAGCACACGGTCATATAGACCAGACTTCAAATTCTGGCTGTGTCACGTGAGCTTTGTAAAAACAAGTACAACGTGCATCCGATCTGAGCGGCAGAGCTCACTGTAGGATGAATACGGATAAGCCATGAGACCCTCTCTACTCCTTCTTCACCAATAGACTTAGTCACCTAGTTCCAATCCTGAGAGAATGCTGTAGACTTCTTAGAAAGTGCCGGGAAGAGAATAAAGGCACCAGCTTGCATGATTGTGGTTAGGGCTGGAATAGTCAAGCTGTTTTAAAGACTTTGCTCATTAAAGGTGAAGTAGCTGCTCAGAAATGTCACCCCCTTTGCCCTCCACTTTCTTCAGACTGTGACATCTAAATTAACTTTGAAAGTATTATGCTGATTTCTTTGCACACTGGCTCAAATCAACTGAGGATGTGTATTCCATAGTTGCTTGCTGGTAAACACATTTCAGTTTTGACAGAGGAGCAGTTTCCTGAGGAACTTTTGCCTCCTTTGCTGATACCTACAGCCTGCTCTCGACACAGGCTCCAGAGAGCTAGAAATATAAATAAAATAAAGGTATTGACCTTGAACAGCTCACAACTGTGCATCCTATTCCCCCGCTCTGTTTTCATTCAAGGAAGGGCAAGTTCTAACAGGACCGTGGAGAACGGGGAACCCAGCTCAGCTTGGAGGATCGAGGGGGCCTAGCAGAGGCAGCTCTAGGATGGACCTGAAGCTGTGTGCATTTCTGCTGATGCCCTATGTGTTACTAGACGTCCAACAGAGGACCAGAGACCAGGACCTCCTCATAGCTTCACTCATGACTTATAGGCATCTGACATGTGACTACAGCGACAGGGACAGACGCTGCTTATCAGTGTCCCATCGATCAAACCACTGTGACTCAGCAGGTGTCCCATAGATCTAACTGCTGTGACTCAGCGGCCTTTTCACCTCTTGGAAACTCAGATCTTCGAAACATGAGTTTGCCTTAGAGCATTTTTGGGTGGATTCATCTGAGCTATCTAATGGCTTTAGACATAGAACTCTAGCCCATTCTTTCCCCAAAGTTTCCTCTTACTTAAATCTACTCCTCATATATCAACACCCCCTAATTTTCACCTTGCCCCTCCTCCACTCATCCAGTCCAGAGAGTATAAATGTCTACTGGTCATAGAGGCAGTCAGGGAGCCAAGAGCCAGCACAAGATTCAGAGTCTGCCACGGGCAGCCGAGGAAGGAAGGAAGAAGGCAAAAGCGAGGGACTGTCAGTTGTTCTTCACACCGGTCCTTTCCCCATGTTGATGCCAAGGCTAAACGCTCTGGATGCTCAGACGTGGCTCTTACAGTATGTCGGAATCAGGCTGTTTCCTCTGGGAAAGCAAACAGTGGTTCCCTAGACCATGCAAAGTACAGTCCAGAGGCTGTAGGATGTGACTCTGGTGTCTTCTATTTGGAAGTCTTATCCGACAGCTGCCAGTGGCTCAGCCACTGTTGGAGAAACTGAAGATGAGTGTTTGACTTCTCTAAACAGAATGAATGTCTCCTGTTTCGAGTCTCTTGTGTATACATCCTACCTGTGTGCCACTGGAAATGCTGCCACTTCCTCTAGAGACTCCTGTCCACATCCCAGGCCGCTTAGCTATGCAGAAGGAAATTAACCCTCTTCTCTCCCTGCCATCTTCCTCTGCCTCCCCTTGCTTTGCTACTGTTAGATAGAGGACATACAGTTATAGCATCACTTCCAGAGAAACACAAGATGTACGGGTTCTGTGATAGATCACAACACCGGAAAATGCTTGGCCTTGCTTGGCAAATGTGCACTACTGGGCAATTCAGTCTTCTCCGAGACTCGTCCAAAGTCATGCTCTTCCCTGAAGGGCAGCAGGACACTTGCTACTGGCGCGTGCAGGAAACTGTGCTCAGTGAATTTCTGATCCCTGCCTCTCTGTAGCCAAAGCCGGGGGGAAAAGCTCTGTCTGGTGACCAAGGACCACAGGAGTTTTCTGGGCGCTGCCCTTGGAGGCTACCCCAAACCCGCAAGAGGCTCCCGCATGAAATGGGCAGAGGTTCTAGTGACTTTGTTCCAATGTAGCTCCTCTTAGTTCCGGACTTCCAGATAGGCACAGGCCTCCGCCCCCTCTGCACTCCCCTAGCCCTCTGTCAGCTGGTGTGTGTGGCTCTTCTTCTTCCTGCTAACAGTTGGTAAATGAGTCCCAGTCTAGCTGCTCATGCAGCATGGCAGTGCAGAAAGAACCTTCATCCTTATGGCAGGCACATTAATGCCAAGTTTGCTCATTCTAATTAATAACAGTCAGTAAACACCAAAGAGAGCTAATGATGATTACAGGCCGCAGCTCCTGCGTGTTAGCAAACACGCCAGGCAGGTGGCCTCTCCTCCCTCCCAGGAAGGAGGCTGGGGCTGAGTCCTACAGAGCTGCCTGGCTTCCCATGGCCTCTACCCCTGGTTCAGAAGACCCTGCCTTACGGCTCAGCCTGGTTCCTCGGGAACAGGAAAAGGCAAGTCACATAAAAAGGACTCTGAGTGGCCTCTAAGACTACAGTGGTCAGATCTTAGGGCTCTGTTTCCCAGAACAATCTCCCTAGCACTTGGAATAAAACAATTTTCTTTCATCCTACTTTGGAGGCTTTTTTTCTAATCTCAAATTAATATAATTTGCCTTGAAAAGTTGAATTATTGCAGGTATCTGATAGAAAGGGGTCCTTTTCCTTCAGTCCCACCCACAGGACGGTAGAGCCCATGATTGGTTGGACTTCTCAATCCTCAGATCTTCTCATCTTCTACCCTCTCTTGTGGAAACTCGATGCTCTCCTTTCCCAGGTACCCACACACGTCATCTTTCCAGCTGCTGCTGAACTGCCTCTGTTGTAAATCCATTTTCCTGACTGAACAAAGCTGTTGCCTGTTCTCTTCTCCTAAAGATACTTCTCCTTTCTCCAACCCCACTCCTGTGATCTTCCTGTGGCCACATTCTCCAGGCCTCAGAAGGCCAAATAAAGAAGAGGTTAGCTCTACAGTGTCACCTGGCTGTCCCACAACCCAGTGCTCCCCTTCCTGAGTTCAGCAATGGTAGAAATCAGACTCAACAACCCCAGCATCTTCTTGCTTAGCCACAATGTTAAATCAGAAGATTTTTGGTTCAGTTTAAATCGGACCTTGAACTTCTGGTCTACTTGCATGTGCCAACCAAGTGCTGGGATTGTACTTCTGAGCCACTGCATTGTGCTGAATTTGAGATTTTCGTGGTTTTCAAAATGTTCCCATCCCTATGACCCTATTGTACAGGGAGCTGCATGGAACAAGCATGTTGGGTCTGCAAGGCATTCTTCAGGAAGGCTTTAGCCCGGCAGGAGAGCTCTATGGGCAAACCCCAGCCTAGATCTCTGAGTGCCAACGAAGGGAATGAGTCTACAGTGGGCAGGTGTGATTAGAGGGAGGGGCAGGCCACAGTGATCTCAGAATCTCGTCCACACCCTGTTCCTTTTCCAGAAGCCTCCAGATCCCCTGCAATCTGTCACTGGTTTGTTCTTAAAGCTCGCCTCCTCTTACAAATGTCAGTTCCTTTGCCTGCAGTGACAACACCCCTCCCTCCACTGTCCCAGTGATTCAGACAATGCTTCATTCCTCAATGGACTGCTCAGGCTGACGCAGCCAGACCCCATTCTCTGCGAGTTTAAAGCAGGTAAGGTACAGAACTGTGAAAAACACCATCATCCTGAGCGTGATAATAAACAGATAGGAGTAAATAATTGAGTGCAACTAGAACGGCTCAGCATATTGTCTTTTTAGATGATGTGCAGGAGGCTTTCCGCTTCCCTGGATTCTTCCTTCTTTCTCATATATGTCTTCTCTTCAGCAGCCTTTAGACTTTCCTCACTTTGACTATTCAACTACTCTTCTTCTCTTTCATCTTTCACGCTCACCTTTTTCTCTTAGTCACAGCAAGTGATTAGCAAGCCTTCCTAATTTGGACTTGACATGTTCAGTGCATCCATTTGTTCATCCATTCATCCACGCACCCACTTACGGCACTAGTGTTCTCTGAATTCTTTATCAGTCTCTTTGCTAGGTTGCCAGAAAAGAGATCTTAGCTTCTAAGAAACTGAGCCAGCCACAGGAAGAAAGACAACTTGTTTTATTTATTACTTTTTTGGTACAGGGTCTCTTGACATCCTGATCCTTTTGCCTCTACCTCCCAGGAGCTGGGATTATAGCCATGCACCACCATACCTGGTTTTAATAGTGCTGGGGATTTGAACCCAGAGTTTCAGGCATGCTAGGCAAAAGCACTCTACTAATGAAGCTACATCCCCAGCCCTTAAAAACACAACTAACTGCAGACAGACTTCTCTGGGGTTTAAAGATGGCAAGCGTTTTGCTGGAGGCATCTTAGAAAACTTTATAGAGTGAGTGGTGTCAGGAATATTGAGACCCAGCTGAAGGCATCAGCAAGCAGAGGGCCAGAGATGCTGGTGAAAGAACAGATTTTAGGCCACCGGAACAGCCTGAATAAAATCCTGATGGTATGAAATGGCCCAGAACATGTGAACAACTGGAAATAACCACACCTGGCTGAGGAGGAGGCAATGAGGCAAGAGCCAGGGAATGGTTGCTGAATTTGATCATCAAGAGCTTGCCAAGCACAGAAAGATGCAAACAGCTTTACATATGGGTAGTTAGCTTAGGGAGCGGGGAGGCGAGCATTTACATTTTATCTCTCGTCCTGCTGTTGTATTGGAATTTTATTCCGGTGAGAGAGTGTTTGACTTTTACTTAAAAGAAATGCTGATTGTGCAGAGGCTCGGGCACCAGGTTTCACTGATGAGGTTTTAGACCGCTCTTTTTTTGAGAGAGGAGACAGGGAGGGTGGTATGTTGCATGTTTGATGTCCCCTCTCCTTCTGCTCTCAGTGAACAGCTTCTGTGCAGACTAAATCAAGCTACGTTTTACCTTTGGTTAATTCTATTTTTTCTATGGTAGAAACAGACACCGAGCCCCAACAAACCAGGAGGCCAAAAGTATTATCATAGAGGGTCTGTGGTCTATATAGCCGAGAGTCCCTGTTAATCAAAAATAACACTCCTAGGCTCCTGGTTGGTAGAGGCTGGGTGTCTGTTAGAAGATTCTAAAGGCTTTATCTAATGGTCACAAAGATGCTAGCTCATTCCTAGAGAAGGGCAGTAAGTGGCTACCAAAGGAGCTGAAGATGCCCACAGACTCGGCTCTGCATCTGTACCTTTCCAAGCTCACCACAGCCATTGAATAGTTAGCCAGCCCTGCAGAAGATACTGAGAATTTCCATCCATCCACAAGAGAAACAAAGGTCCCAGCAGGACCCTGGAAGAGTTTTTCCACATTCTCCTGATTATCGTCCCTTTTCTTTGACATCCCACCTCAAGACACTTGACTTTCCTCATTCTACACAGAAAGAATATCTACTGAGCTGCATGCTTGGCCGAGCCCTTAGCCATGATGAGTACCGACATGGTTTGAAACTCAGACGTTTGACTCTCATCATCTCGCCATGATGAAGGTCTTGCCTGTGCTCAGCAGCCATCACGCCTGGCTTTTCTGACTGGTTTCCCCCTCATCCTCAGACAAGAGAGTCCCAGCAACCTCTGCGGCTGACTCTCAGCCTCAGGAGATGCAAATGAAGCAGTGTCCTGCTCTCATGATTAGCCCTGCAGTGGACTCTCTACAAAGCTGGTACAGGTGGTCTCTGTCTAGAATGGGTATTTCTAGGTTCCTGGCATTTTGTTTAAAGAACTAAAGAAGCTCAAGGAATTTTCCTCAAAAGCAAACCAAAAGTAACATAGTGGAGGGGAGCAGCCCCACCCCCAGGTTAGATATGTCCAAGAGCTCCAAGATCCGTCTGGGGCTTCTGGTGAGTCTGGGAAGAGGAGGTGTTAGTCGTTAGGGGTGTGTTGTGGGAGGTTTGTTGTTTTGATTGACAGGGTGGGTTATATAATCCTGTGCACTGCTCAGATCTTTCTCCTGAGTAGTATGTACTCTCAGTTATGCATGGGAATAACATGGTAAATGGGGGCTTTTCCTGAAGAGTCCACACAGAGGGCACAATTTGTCTTACTAGGCATGTACTTAAACACAGTCGGGACTAAACTGGCTCTGTGTTTCTAGTCCTAGTGTGTGTTTGACCATAAAGGGGAGTTACTAAGGGACAGTTAAGGAGTTATTAGACGATTTTAGGGGTGGACCATGGACTTGGTTTGGAGTCAAGCATACGGTTTAGGGCAGGTGAAGGTCCCAGGTTGCTAAACTATCCCTGCAAGCTAAACTACCTGCTTCGAAGTATCCAGTGACCTAGGAGAGGATGAAGAATGAATAAGCATTCATTGTTTTGGAAGATGGCAGCAGAAGGTCCAGACAGAAACCCTTTTTTCTTCTTCCATTGCTTTTCAAGCTGGACCTCTGATGTCACTCTAGATGGACTACCAGGCCCAAGGAGCTGCCGTGAGCCCTGTCCCGGCTCTTCTTGTTCTCTGCCTCTCCAGTGCTCTTGGGGCTCTGGAGCGTGTTCCTTTCTGTCTACTGTGCATTTCCCCATGTGTTACCTTCTCTGAGACACACTCTAGCTCCTTCTTCTTGACCCTCAGATCTGAAAAAAACCTCACAATAGGATCTTGCCTTTAAGGTGTATGTATCATAGCGCAGATACATTGTTTGTGTCCTCTGGGCATCAATCTACCTTCTCTTCTTAGACATCCTTGAAGGGGAAATGAGGGCTTCTAAGTCAATGATATCTCTGAGACATCATTGCTTAGGTCCAGTCTCACACCCATAATTAATCAGAATAGACCTGCAAACTGATTTCCAATCGCATCAACAAAAGCAGGAATCTTAGGAGGGGATGGAAAATTTTAACTCAAAGTCTACCACACTTATTACATGGCTTCGAGAAAGTTTCTGAGTTTAAACGAGCCTCTCCTCCAAGACTGTAAACAAAGACGTCTCTGGGAATTTTAGTGACAATTAAATTAGATGTATAAAGTAACTCAGAACTTGCTGTTGATCTCAGCAGTCAACAAATCCAAATTCCTTTCTTTTAATCACTGCAAGAATTTTTCCCTTTGGCCTCAAACACGTTTGAATCTCAGACTTTCCTTCTCTCTGCATTTCTCTAAGTCAACCCCACCCAGGAAAGAGTTAATCTCCAGGAGACATATATAGGTGTTGTCTAAAGGAAGAAGTCCAGTGATAGTTAAAAAAAAAAAAGGCTGAAAACCTAGGTAACCTAGGTATTCTACCCCTTGCCCCATGGAAGAGGGGTCAGTGGCACTTGACCATCTTACTTTACATGCATACTGTCTTTATCCTCCCAAGAACTCAGTACTATACAATCATAAAGTTATAACAACTATGACAACATTTAGATTAAATATGATAGTAACACAGCCTCTTGAGATACAAAAGTTTGCTGGTATCCACTGAAGCAGGTCTGACAAAGTCAGTTTCCTCTTTGAGACCTCTTCCTGTTCTGATCTAGAAGGATTGATTGCCTGGCAAAGGAGAGGGAAGACTTAAGGCTGGCACGGGCTGCTTTATTTATTTATGTGCTGTATATCAAACATACTCCTTGCCTCCAAGCCTCTTAGCATATATAAATCTAGCAGTTATCACGTACATCAGAAGGAAAGAAATAAGCCCTCAGCAAACTTGTACTACAAACCAAATATTTAAGATAGTTATTAAATACCCGAGAATTTGGGACAGTGATTCAGAAAGCATAACAGTAAGGGAACAACAATAAAGATTTATTTTTATAAACAATGACAAGCTGGCTCTTGAAGTTTGGAGTCCTTAGGCTGTGTATCTTCCTTTGGTCTCCGGCGCTTGCGCATAGTACTCAGTTAAAGACGTGCATACATGAAGGAGTGGGTGGGCGGCTGGATGGGCAAATGATTGGGCTGGGCACAGAAAAGCTCATCTTCAGTCACTAACCTTCTTGTGCATCAAGAGTGACACCGAGAAGGTAGGGTAACAGTTGACAGTGGCAGGCTATGGCCGAGGCCTGTGCTCTTTCTGGAATGTCTTCAGATGCCATAGATACAAACCAGCAGAACGGAGGTGCAGAGGTGTTAGTGGAGCTCCCAGTCTTACAGCCTGGCACTAGATCCACCTCACCATGTTAAGAGTTAGTGACATCATATGTAGAAAAAAAATGAAACTTTTTTTTTTTTTTTAATTTTGAGATGGGGTTTCTCTGTGTGTAGTCCTGGCTGTCCTGGAACTCACTGTATAAACCAGGATGGCCTTGAACTTACAGAGGTCTGCCTGCCTCTGCCTTCTAAGAGCTTGGGACTAAAGGTTTATGCCATCATGGCCTAACTACAATTTATTTACTTTTGTGGCCAACAGTAGGGAGAGAAATTCTGTTTCTCAGTTTGTACTTTACTAATGAGAAGAGTATAGAAACGGTGATACAAAAGCCCGGAAACAAGATTATAGTCTTTCGGTCATTGTGTTCTTGCCATGTGGCCCGTCCCCACCCCCATGCTAGTTGGTGAAGTAATCCTAATCCTGATGCCAGTAATACAGGTCAGGGCCTTTAATGAGAGAGAACCCTGTATTCATCTGTGCCAGGACTTTTGAGAACATCCTGTCCCATGGGCAGCATTTGAATCAGGAAATGCGTGCCCCAGCTCACATGCTGAGAAAAAGACGCAGAGGGGCCCTGCGACCTTTAGACTGGAGAGAAGGAGCTAAAGCCTTGTGGAGACGGCATGTTCTAAGATAAAGCTTTCACAAGTGAAATGCTACGATCCAAGGCCATACTGGCTACATCCTTAATATCTCAGGAAAACGACAGAAACCACAAAGATCTTTTCAAAGAAGGAAAGTAGTCGTGGCCACAGCACAAAGGGCTGTACTTGCTGGAACTCAAAGCGTTTCAGCCTTAGACATAGAGGTAGTGTTTTTAGGCAAAGATAGGTTCATTCTAGTAAAGGTTTCTTTAAAGCAATTATATGCAGCCTGTTTAAAAAAAAATAAAGAAGGAAAGAGAAGGAGAGATGGGGGAGGGAGGAGGAAAGAAGAAAGGAAGGAAGGAAGAATGAAAGAAAGAAAGAAAGAAAGAAAGAAAGAAAGAAAGAAAGGAAGGAAGGAAGGAAGGAAGAAAGAAAGAAAGAAAGAAAGAAAGAAAGAAAGAAAGAAAGAAAGAAAGAAAGAAAGAAAGAAGAAACTTCTTAAAGGGAAAATCTAGGAACAAAACAAATATTCACATTAGGAAAGTACATTCTGTCCCAAAGATGATTAGCATCCCAACACCAAGAAGTTTCAACTTTCAAATGACAGCCCTCACTTTAAGGTGATTTTTTTTGTCTTGTGCACACGCACATGCATGTACTGTTGGCATATAGTCAATGCATGAAGACTTGCATTCATGTCTTTTAGGCTGATTCTGTTTGCACAACTTCCAGGGAAGCATGTGGTATTGGGTCACAGAAAACACAGGAGAGAAGGAATAACAAGGAGATAGTAACAAAAACAACAAAGAGTTATATCAAGTACCTACTATGTACCAAACCCTTGCAATGAACACATTGCAAGAAGTGTATTGATTGAATTCCCATATCAAATATCTATTAAATAGACACTATTCTGACTGATTTCTAGGTGGGAAAATTAAGGCTTAGACCAGAAATGTAGGTCATTAAGGTGTTTGTCCAGCTGACAGGATAGCAGTATTCCTGGTTCACATGTACAAAGATGACTCCAGCGCTCTGCCACTTCATGGGTATGAGGATCGATAGGAACCCAAGATGACCTTTATAAACAGTGGTATAGCTTTTAGAGAAGAAGTGGGTCATAAAAGAGAGACCTCTCAGGTAGCTAAAAAAGTAAGCTCATCTTTCAAACTAGACAAACAAAAATGAGTGAACTCTGACAGTGAAGGGACTCGGGTGACGTGGAAACGCTGGGTAATGGTCCTTAAGGGAAAAAGAAGAAAGGTTTTATGACCGCAATGGGCAAAGCAATTTGAGAGCATGTCTCTATATCCCCCCTCGCTTTTTCTCTCACTCCCTCTCGGTCTCTTTCTGTCTCTGAAATTCAATTCTAAGTGTACATAAAGGCTCCAGGAAGTCTTGTAGCTGAGAAACCAATTTAGCATTGCTAGAACCAACGTGTTTCAAACACAGAACTATGCGCTAACTTGTTCGCCATTTTCCCTTCTATCTTCTGCTAGTACCCTTACATAGGTAAAACTTCTCACTCAAAAGTCATCTCTGTTGGTGACATTTCAGTTCCATGATTGATCGTTCCCCTGCTAGTTCTGCCCGTGAGAGGACTGCTGTAGGTGTGAGACATTGGATTACAGCAAGTGACACACGCAGTTAAAAGGAATGCAGTTTGAGGCTGACCTTTAGGGGAAGAGTCTGCCTCTATCAAAGTTCTGCATACCCTCAAACTCTGAATTATACTCCTAGTTATCACAAGCGTGTGTGTGTGTGCGCGCGCGCACATGTGTAATCAGGAACCTTTGCAGCAAAGTTCCTGGTGTTATTGTTTAGAATAACCTTGATGTAGACACAGAACAAACATCTATCATAGTGGAATGAAGACACAATTTGTAGTATATTCCTTCAATGAATATCAAACAGCATTGAAACTGACAAATTTCAAGTCCACAAAATAAGGCTGACTCACAGAAGCCCACTGAGCTACAGTCCTCTCTCTCTCTCTCTCTCTCTCTCTCTCTCTCTCTCTCTCTCTCTCACACACACACACACACACACACATACACACACACACAGAGACAGAGACAGAGAGACAGAAAGAGCCACACAGCGGCTGATCAGATAGTAATAGAGACACACAAACAGAAACACACACACAAATCTAAGGAGCCACCTGCCTTCTCATCTCCCTCAAGGAACAGATGCCTAACATCTCCAGGATGGCAGTAAACCAGACGCCTCTCCAGCCACAGCTCTCGCTGAGCATGAGCCCACCAACTCCCAGCTCTTCCCTCTCCCACATCACCACATGCCCTCAGAAAGTAGCCAGACTTGAGCTGGTGCTCCTTTATCCAAAGAGAATCCGGAATATGTGGTCAGAAGTGTCACCTCAGCTCCCTGGCACCTCTTTATACAGAGTCTGGAATATTTAGTTGGGGAGCTTCACCCCAGCCCCTGGCATCCATTTTTGAAATATTGGATGGAAAACTTCATTCCAAGCTTTCTGCCCTAGGAGTTGCTGCAGTCCAAACTCCACTTCTGAGAAAACCCAAGAAACAGTGACCCCTCCCCAGGGAGGGTCAAAACCACTCTCACAGGCTATTTACACTGCCCCCCAGAGAATGAACATGTGGTCTCCCCTTTTCCCTCTTCAGTGGTTGTTCCAGTTTTCCTTTTTCCACTCCATGTTTTCCCAGGAGGGGGGTCATCCAGGAATGCTGGCAGCCATTAAACCTGGGCATCTTTTAATTCGATCTGATTTGGTCTGATTGAAATTATGGCGGAGAGGTTTGTAGGTCGGAAAATACTTAACAGTTATGACAAAATTTATTGTAGAAAGTGTGCCTGATGGGACAGAGGAGTGAGTTATAAGAAGGGAGACAAGTGGTCACAAGGGCACTCACTGTTTCCTTAGGTGTCTGTGTGGTCATAATCCAAGCCTCCAGTTTATCATATATTGCAAATTATGTTTTACGTATATTGTGCATAGTATATATTTTGTAAAGTTTTATTAGTTACATTCCTTGTTACTTGAATCTTATTCCTTACTCAAATAACTTCCAGGTGGAAGGATTTACTTTTGGCTCATGGTGTTTTGGCCCAGAAAGTCTGACAGCTGAGCAAAGTGCCAACTGCAGCTATCATGATGGGCAGAGCATTCTCATTTCTGGATGGTAAGTCAGAGAGCAGAAAGAAATGGAAAGACCTAGAGACCTGGAGAACAGACAGGAAGTAGGCCCAGTGGAAATCCTCAAGGCCTATCTCTAAGGACTCACTTCCTCCTGTGAGGCTCCACCTCCCAAAGACTCCCCAGCTTCAAAATCACTCCTCCCAGCTGAGAGTGTTCATCAGCCTCTGGGGGCACAAATCATACTCAAACCACAGTAAAGGCTTTAGATGGATTTAAAGAATCTTGGTGTGAATACAGGTCCAGTCTCCTGGGTGCTGGAGTCCATGATGCACATAGATGCCTTAATTGGAGGATTATAACCAACCTCATTGCTTCTGGCCAGCAAGTGTCAAACTTCTCATTGTCTAATTTTACAAATGGCAGCAGTAGCCTGTTCCGGAACTCAGCCTGTCTCCCTCTTCTCTCTATTGCCTGAGTCAACCTGTTCCCTAAACTTAGTCTATTTATTTTCCTACACATTGGGGAAATGTACCCGCCTCCTTGATCTCATTACCAAAATTTAGTTAGAACTGCGCTGCTTCTAACCTATATCACAGTTTTCTGATGTTTCTTTGCTGTGGTGATTTCTATTTCCCTGGCTGTATCGTATCATTGGATTCCTATTGCCATGGGACCCTTCTTCAAAGTAATCTTACCAGGTTGTAGAGAGTTTGAAGATCATCACTCCTTCTCTGGTACTGCAGGTCAAGTTTCTCCCTCTCCATGCAGCACCTCTCAGAACCGCACAGCAGGTTCTACATAGAGTACTCTCCCCTTCGTCTCCAGGGGCTCTGGCTACTTATTCTTGCAGTCTTCCGAAGTCTACCCTTCCTTCTGTCACCTGTTCCTGTGCTCCCTTTATGTCCCTGACTGGTCAAGTGTTTTTACCAAGTGTTCCAAGTCCAAATCAAACAGAGTACCCTCCATCTAAACATCTCTGTCTGTCTCCAGATCCTGTAGAGTGGCTCTGCTCACCCATCCACTATTTCAGCAACCTGTGCTTATTTTCATTTTGTTACTCACCAAGTTCTTTGGTTAACATTTAGTGACATATCTGTCTCCCCTCATGACCATGTGGTCCCATTGATGTCCACATTGTTGGGTCATACTTAACACAAATTATCTTCTCAATGAAAGGGATTGAATGCATGAGTGAAGAATACACACCTTCTTACGTGAACTTATGTGCATTTAAGAGTAGAATAAGCTATATTCCGACAAACAGCCAGAGTGACCAAAATGACCAAATCACAAGATATAGTTCATCCAACTTTTGTGTAACATGAAGGGGCCTGCTTGTTGGGGTTTCTGTTCCACCCAGTACCTCACAGCCAGCAAGCCCCAGAGAAAATCACACAGAGATCTCCATAAGTTATAAAACTGATTGGCCCATTAGCTCAGTCTTCTTATTAGCTCTTGTAACTTATATTAACCCATTATTCTTATCTATGTTAGCCACATAGCTTGGTACCTTTCTCAGCAGTGCAGGTCACATGTTGCTTCTTTGGTGCTCTGGGCTGGACTGGCAGAGGGAGCTTCCTCCTTCCCAAAATTCTCCTGTTCTCATTGCATCACCTCTATTTCCTGTCTGATTTACCACCTATACTTCCTGCCTGGCCAATCAGCATTTATTTAAAACATGATTGACAGATTACAGACAATTTTCCCGCACCACTTTTGGGAGGAAACATTCATGGAATCTTTCAAAACACCAGGGTCCGCAAAGTAATATTAGGAAGAAGGCAAAAAAGAAATCCAGTTCAACACAACTCAGCAGCCAGTGTTAGTTCAAACTTTTAGAGTCTGATCCTGGGCAGTTTATTTTAGATCTATTTAAGCACAGTACAACTTTGGAAAAAAAGTTTCCTGGTGATAATTATTACAATAAAACTTAAGACATGACTGCATTGAAACTCTTTTGCAAAGTACATGTGATGCCTTCCAGAAGCATAGGTTTCATTGACTGAGAAACAATACTCAAGGTAAAGGTCTCAGAAGGCAGAATCTGGGATAAACATAATAACCTGGGAATTTAGGTGTGGTGTGACCCTACGGAGAGCACAGATCACTATTAACCACATCCATTCCCAGCTTTCCAGGCAGTAACAGACATACACTGCTTGCAGAAACAACCCTGTGTGCTCAACGGTAGTAGCTCCTCTAGTGCTCATCTGAGAGTACAAGGACCTTGTGTCTTCTATGAAAATTGAAATTTTTTTCAGGGACTTAATAATTTATAAATAAATATTATTTTTTAAAAAAGATGTATTTATTATGTATACAGTATTCTGTCTGCATGCATGCCTGCAGGCCAGAAGAGGGCACCAGATCTCATTACAGATGGTTGTGAGCCCCCAGGTGGTTGCTGGGAATTGAACTCAGGACTTTTGGAAGAACAGGCAGTGTTCTTAACCGCTAAGCCATCTCTCAATCCCCCTAAATAAATGCTATTATAAATATTCTTTCTTGGTATGCAAAGGCCACTTAGACTCTCTTCAAACACACATGCACACACACTCATGAGCTGAATAAGAGATCAAATGATACGTATTAGCAGTCCAGCTTGCTTATTTTTCCTGGATTTTGTTTCTTTTTTCCTCCCTGCTTTTGACTGTCTTTTCACAGACGAGAAGCAGAAGCCTCCTCGGGATATAAATTCTGTATAACGGGACTTTTCTCATGTACCAAGAGCAGATACATTACAGCAAAGAATTGAAATCAGAAGTGAACTTTTCCCCTTCGCTCTGTGTAGAAAGTCACCCTCTTCTTGACTGTACGTGGCTCCTTCTGTGGGGCACCATCTCCCAACTCTCCTCTGATGGGAAAGGGAGACCTTTTGTGTCAGGCGTGTGTCCTTGCTGTTCTTTCTAATTAGATGACTCAAGGGGTCCCAGGGAGAGCAGCAGAGCGCGACCAAAGGAGGAAGAACTCGGCTCTTTTATTAAAGAGCCCACAAAGTTTCCAAACCATCAGCTTTTGTTGGACACACTTCATTCGACAGTACACCATAAATACAAATATCTCCAGTCACCATCAGTTCATACTTCAAGCTGCTTTATTTGATTCCTTCCCTTGCTTGGTTCACATGGGAGGACAGAATGAACTGAGGACAATTCCAATAGACTCAGGGGCCACTTGGCTTTATAATTGATCAAGTACTGGAGACATTCTTCGAAAGGTGCATTTGTCTGGACCTGGTCTGCAGGTCTTTCCTGATGACTAGTTGTGGGTAAGACAGAACCATCCACTCTAGCCAAATCCGTTCTGCTGAATTGCTGGCGCATACCCCTGTCTGCAGCCAGCAGCATTCCAGGTGCAGGGAGGCGAGGGGGAGTAAAGAGGAGAGCATTCTGGGAACACATTTTTGGCTTATCTTTGATTTCTGTCAGTTGGTCCCCAACCAATTGGCAGCTTCTATTTTCAGCCGCGTCTGGGGAGAAGAACACATCTAACTCTTGCCTGCTGTGAACGGGCCCCAGCTCACGCCTTCCTTTTCTCTTTGGCAGTATTGTCCTCTAGGAGGCTGACACCCCTGTGGGGCACAGAACACACTTCCTCTGATAGCATCCGCTTCTCCAGGCAGGAACCAACTTAATAGAAAAATAATAAATGCCTAGGAGTAACAGTGTTGGTGGAGCCCCCAGACACAGGTCTCAGAATGTGTGAGCAAGGCAGTATTACCTCATAGTGCAGGTGCTATCTCCTGGGACAAGGGAAGGCTTGCTAGCTCACAATCCTTACCTCCAGGCCAAGGAAAGTGGTCTCCAAGGAGAAGCAGTCAAAGGAAGTCTCTTGTATTGCGAGGAAGTATTGGATTGGCGTGTTGTGAATGAACATGGCCTGGGAATTGTCAGGGTGGGGAGCATGTTGAGTTCATAGTTGAGTTCAGAGGAGGTAGACTGGAAACAAGAGAGAAGCCCAAGAAAAGTGAGGAGAAACAAAAAAGGGGGTGACTGTGGTGCCGTCTGCTCACCCAGTCCCAATCACCTTCCCTGGTTGAGGTGATGACCCCTAAAACTGGAAGTCACCAAACAGAGGGAAGAAGCAGGCAAAATGTCAGAAAACAACCTCTCAGGCTCAGGCTTTACTTCAAGCAGGGTATTTAAACCTTCAGGTTACACTGTTATGAGAAATTATAATTAATAGTTGGAAAGTGAAAGGGGCCGGGTTGAAAGCCCCAATCTGCTATTTGCAATTTGTAAGTCGCTGGACAAATTCCATCAACTCTGAACCTGAGGGTCCTGTCTGAAGAAACACTTTTCAAAGCAGCAAGCAGCTTTCAGGAAGCACCGGCAACTGTTGAGGGCAGGAGCTATGATGCTGCCACTGTTCTGGGGCCGGGCACTGACGGAATCCTGTATACTGTGTCCCGGGGTCTGGTGTTGATATGTGTGAGTGCCTGTGCTGGCAAAGAGGAAATCCAGGTGAACTCTAATACACTCTTTGAGAAACCAGTGTTCCGTGGCAGGCAGAGGAGGCTCACTCCGGTACTTTGAAAGAGACTTTTAGGCAAATCTTATCTCTCCCCCACTAAGTTGCTTATCTTGGGGAGGATGAGAGAGGACTTGTGCTTAAAGTGAAAGGATGAGGATGTTCCATGTGTCACTGTGGCCAAGAGTGGCTCTGTGAGCATGGAGTCATCCCGTGAATTTATCAGCTTGGTTAAAAGGGACGGAATGTAGAGGCTAGACATGTAGCTCGGTAGTAGATTGTTTACCTAGTCTGCCCCAAATGCTGGGTTGAAACACCCCCACATACACCAGGAATGCTAAGGAAAAGAGACTGAGAGGGGTAAAGAGAGAGAAAAATGGGGATGGAGGCAGGAATAGGAGAAAAGGAATGAGGAACGAGGGAAGGAAAGGGAGAGGAGTGGGAAGGAGGGGGTCTGTTATATAGCAAAGTCCAGAAAGAAGAGGGGAAGGAGGGAAGAAAAAAAAGGAGAGAAAGGGGGGGAATAGACCAAGACTTACCTTTCTGAACTTTATAAGCTCTTCCCTTGAGGAAGAGACAAAATTCCATGAGTCCAGATTTGAAGAAGACCTGGTTCCTTCTGTCATCACGAGGCAGTGGTGCTGCCCATGTCCTCCATCCTGGCCACCCACCCAGACCTCTTCCTTCCGCAAGCCCAAACCAATCCAAGAGGTCCCAAGTTCTATGGTAGCTCAATCTAATGGTTTTCTTCTTTGGAACAGGGTGAAAGGCAGTTCAGTTGTTGACTTTCAGTCCAAACGTCAGTGAACACCATGAGCTACTCTTAATGGTGCAGTGGGCTTGTGAGGTATTTTCCCATAGAAGTCTGATGCGTGCTTTCTGAGCATGTTCAAGACTACGGTATTTAGTACACTAAATGTACTAAGTACATTCCAGGCTTGGTACTTTAAATTTAACAAGATTTACAATTTATGGTGGGTTTATCGGGATGGGATCCCCAACAAAGATTAAGGAACATTTGCAATAGTTGCACATTATTTCTAACAGAGGAGAAATCAATGTGATTGTTTTTATCAGTTCTGTCATATGACACACACACACACACACACACACAAATGCATGGGTCTCTGCTCCTTCGCAGTGGGGACCTTGTTGACTGTGTGTGGCCTACACAATTAGATACTTCTTGTATAATTTTAATGAAAGGTCTAGTGGGGAGTGTTGAAACCTCCATCAAAGAGAAACTGTTTGACGACAGTATGAAATAGGAATGTAGCAAGAACTGAGCCTTAGGATTGGAGACATGGCTCAGGGGTTAAGAGCACTGATTGTTTTTCCAGAGGTACCAAGTTCAATTCCCAGTACCTACATGATGATTCAAAACCATCTATAACTGTAGGCCTATGAGCTATGATTCCCTCTTCTGGTGTGCAGACATGCATACAGACAAAACACTCATATACATAAAATAAATACATAAATAAAACACCAGTGCAACTCACAACAGAGTTCTGGAGGGGCACAGAGCTGCTGCTGCTTTCTAGACCAGAACATAGAATCGACTTAAAAGAAGTCACCCATCTGTAAAACTCATTCTCAACTGATCTGTGTGTTAACACTTTATTGGGTACTGGGATATAGAAGAAGAAGTCATCCCATAGACCCAGTGTTAGCCCTCCAGTTTCCCCATGATTGTGTGTAATTGAACAAACCTACCCTGGTCAGCCTAGGGCACAGGGACCTAAAGATATGTATCAAAAGAGCTTGTAAAAATTTGGATTACTTTGGAGACACATACCTGACAGCAAGACAGCATCTATAATTTTCATTTGTAAAAAAGATGAACCAGTCACCTTTTATTGGACATTAGTTCTCAGACAAGTTTTGTAAAGATTTTGCCAAAGTTGAATTCTTCATGAATGGAAGCTGGACAGGCAACTGTTCAAAAGTATAGTACCCTTCTATAAATGGAAGTGGAACCTTTCTGTCCCATAAACACACAGAAACTTATCTTAATTACAAAATGTTCAGCTGATAGCTTAGGCTTATTGCTTACTAGCTCTTGTTGGCAGAGGCTACTTGTTTGTTCCTACCTGCCCAGATATGAAATAATCACACAGAAACTATATTAATTATAATACTGTTTGCCCAATAGCTTAAGCTTATTTCTAGGCAGTTCTTATATCTTAAATTAATCTATTTCTATTATTTTGTATATACCATGAAGCTTTTTGATTACTGGCAAGTTTCCGGGGTACATCTGTCTCCTTTGGCTGCTACATGGTGTCTGTCTAATTCTGCCTTCTTTCTTCCTCTATCTGCTTGGAATTCCCACCTTACTCTATTCCACCCTGTCATAAACCAAAGCAGCTTTATTCATTAACCAATGGTAACAAACATATTCATAGCATACAGAGGGAAATCCCACATCAAACTCTTACATTCAAATTAACCCATTTCTATTAATCTATATATTGCCATGTGGCTCATGGTTTTACCTGCCCTCTAGCATCTTGCTTCCCTGGCAGCTGGCTCATCTCTCTTAACTCTGCTTTGCTTCATCACAGTCCTCAGTTTAATTGTCCTGCCTAACTTTATCCTTTCTTGTTATTGGTCAGTATCCTTCTTTATTAAAGCAATCTGAGCATAATTTATATAGAATACGGGAGGATTATTCCACAGCACCCTCCCTCTTCAGTGTACTTGGGTTGCAACTCATATTTGTGTTTCTTATAAGAAATGTAGATGCAGCAAAGCACATAGACTGTCATCCCCATGTTAGCCACCACAGTGTACCCTTTCACCATTGTGACTCTTAATTGGTGTACATGATTTACCTGAAGCAACCTCACTGCAAGGTTCCCACAATGCCACTGTGGGGGCAGTGGCCATAAAATCTGTATCAATATCCAAAGCTAGACAGTTTTCCCACTTAATCTGCGTGAGCTTCTTTTCCTTCAGAGCAGATTGGGTGTATTCAGGGTGGCTTAACCATAGACAGCATCGTCTACAGTGGGGTGAGAGCTATTATCTCAGAAGGTTCCGTTGCCTCCTGTCTTATCCTAAGAATTACAAGTCTGTTTTGTTCCTGAGTTTGGTTATATGTATGCCTTTCTTATGATTAGCCCATCCCAAGGTGATTGCTTGGGATTTCCAGAATGTCATCTCTTATGGGGTCTACTGGGTTCTAACAGTGTGAGTGGCTGAGGCTTGGCATGAAATGTAGGTGTTGGGGTACCAGGCAAGTGTTACCAAGGCAACTGGACATTGTGTTCATGTCTTCCCTGCCGTTTTCAGTCTGGCTCATGTTGAAATTAGAAAATTAAAAGAACAATGGTAGTAATAATGAAGAAAGAAAACAAAAGCACAGGGAAGACAATAAAGCAAAGTGTGGTAGTTGTTGAACCAGATTCAAGGATCTTCGGGAGAATTTTGTCATCTTATGTTGTTTGAACATTTTTATTGTCTCTTTTCTTTTTCAGACAAGCTTTCCCAATGCAAATCAAGCTGGCCTTGAACTTGCTACCATGCCTAGCTTAGTGTGAACCATTTTCCATTCGGAAAATTTTAATTATAAAATCAAATTCAAAATATATTATAACTGAAGGGCTCCCTATGGAATGTATGTCAGGGTGCTCCTGAAAAAAAAAAAATCAGCCAGGAATAAAGGCCATTTTTGCTTCTTTCACTGAGCCAGCACTTCCTCTGCTGACTCAGATTTCCTTGATAAGCCAACCTCCTCAAGGCTGGACTTAAAGGGTTTCTTCTCATTCTGTTTAGGAGAGCACACAACTATCCCTCACACAAAAAGAAAGAAGAGTACTTAACTACAGACGGGGTTGCCATCCAATGTTTCTGGAAACTCTTAACTATCAACTTCTGTTTTGTTTAACACCTCCTGATACGGATTCTGTTTTGTTCCCTCCAGTGATTTTATTTGAGAAAGTGGTGTTGTATGAACAGGCGTTCACTCACCCCAGAGAGAGTCTGGATCACAGAGCAAAGAGATAATTTCATTCAACTTTAGTTTCTTGAGCCAGCTTATCGGGGTTACTTACAGAAGTATGGCTGTCACTGGGCCAGCAGTATTGTGGAAAAGTCCACTCTAGCATCTAGGAGTGCCCTGCCCAGCTTACAGGCAGCTCCAAGCAGCAGCGCCCCACCTCCACCCGCCTTCCTTTTCCCAGTCCCCAGCTTGTTTACAGCTGTTATAAGTTTTGTAACTTTCTGAGTCACACAGTTTTGATTAGCTTCCTAAGCCTTGTGAGAATTCATCTTCACTCCAGGAGGGAATGTTTCAATTCGGAGGCAATATTTACACAACAGGTGGCCACAGAGCCTCAAATTTGTTAGGCGTAGTTCCAACTACTAAAAGTTTGTGGTTAAAACAGACAATGGTGCATAAAAAAAATCTGTTAATTTCAAAGACCTGTGTTAGTCAGTTTTCTCTAGAGGAACAGAACTGATATAGTGAAAAATATATATTTATAGTAAATACATAAAGTTATAGTGTGGATAGTAAATTACATTTAATTATTTTTATATCAAATTAGTATATTTAGCTATATATATATATATATAAAATGGCTGTCTGTCTACAAACAGAAGGTCTAAAAAATCCAGTCGTTGTTCAGTCCACGAGGTTGGATGTCTAAGATGGTCTTCAGTATATGCCTGAATCCAGAAGAAGTAGACTCTAATGCCAATAAAGGATGGACTTGCTGGTGAAAGTGAGGGACAGCAGGCAAAAAGAGCAAGCTTCCTTCTTCCATAGCCTTTATACAGGTTGTCAGCATAAGGGGTAGCCCAGGCTAAAGGTGGACCTTCCTTCCTTGAAAGATCTGGATTAAAAGTGAATCATTCCACTCCAAATGATTTAATTAAGAAAAAAAAAAAACCTTTCACAGGTATACCCAGCTGCTTGAGTTTTAGTTATTTCCAGATGTAGTCATGTTGACAACCAAGAACAACCACCAGAGTCTTAGTGACTAAGTGCACTCTTAGAAACTGAAATCAGCCTGTTCTACCTACAGGGCTTCACCAAGGTGGAATTGTATCTCTTTTTTCAAATAAGTAGATACAATTTGGGGTAAGGGTGTCTATTGAACACAAGTTTTACATCCAGTTCCAAAGGCCTGGACCAGTGTTCACCATCACAGTATGTCTTGTTCCCAAGCGATCACCATCACATCGTGGCTGAGAAAATATGGAAAAATAAAAGAACAAGGAAATTACCCAACACCTCCTCTTAGATGTTTGACCTGATAGTGGAAACACCACTACATCTTCACTCTTGTTTAGAACATAAGTTATCCTGTCCATCTGACCCCAAAGACAGGCAGCTAGACACACTTCAGCCTTTCTGACTGTTTGCGGTACTATGGGAGACACGGAAGAGTGGATTAAAAACGACTTCTTTCCCCCACCCCACAGAAGAATGAGCAAAATTACTGGACCAAGTGACTTTAGAATGTCCTGCAGGTAATGGTTTTGAATTAATCCCATAACCCACTTGGTTTCTCTACCCCGCAAAGAGCCCACCTGTGGGCTGGACTTTTGTTTGCTCTCGTTTATGAGAGGCTAGGATGCTTTTTACATGGGAAACCTCAGTGATTTCTCCCTCAGAAACTACAGGGACAGCCGCAGCCAACACAGACTCCCACAGTTGTAAGCACAGTTGAAGAAATTTTGATTCAAAAATCCATTATACAAGGTCAAGGCCAGAATATATGTTCCAACATGCCATCAATTCTCTAGTAATCATATAGTATTTTTTTTAAAAAAAATCAATACTTTGGGGTCAGCCTGTGGTATAACACCCATGGAAGAGAACCTTTTGTGGAATTTATTTTTCATTACATTTTTGTCCAGTGCCCTAAATTTTCAGAGGGAGTTATCAGCTCCCCATATTCTTTATGCATTCTGCAGACTTCTCCCTCCCTCCACTCCTCCAGTCACGTCTTTGAATTATGAAAAAGCTTAATGTATTCTTTCAGAAAAAAAAAAAAAACCTTTAAGGCCATCTTCATAAGCACAACCATTTCTTATTTAATAAACAATCACTGTCTCATTAAATGTAAATTAGTCCTTTATCCTTAGCTGTATTTGTTGAATCTATTACTTACTGTGTTTACCAAATTTGTTTCCTTTGGCTCCAAAGCTTTCTGTAAACTTTTCATAAATAGGAAGCTGAAATGAAGGCAGTTTTTCTATGTCAAAGCACCTGCAGTAGCAGCTTCCACTAGAGTCTTACAATGCGCTCTATGCTCCCTGTGTCCCTATGCCAACTGTCCCAGTCACCTGGAAACCCCCCAGACAGATTTCTGGCTGTGATGCAATGCCCCCCCCCAAGTCAAAGTTGTCCTCTCTGTTGTGTGTCACAGAAATCAGAAGCTGGCTGTGGGTGGGACTGTCCAGGTTTTGCAAAGAAGAAGCCTTGTCAAGAGTTCTTTGCAGTGGCCACAGACTTAGAAACGTGGATTCACTGGGACTCAATATGTCTGCGATTCCTGGCTCAGAAGGGCCCCATGGAAGGCCCATCTGTTCCAGCAGGCATCCCATAATCAGACAGGATGCCTGGCAACACAATGCCAGATAATGGATATCTGAATATTTTTGTAATTTCCAGGCGTGTGCCTAACAGCTTAGCAGTTGGCCCTATGTTTAAAGAAAATGGATAATAATCATGAGTCATGTGGCAGTTTCCATTCAAAAATTTCAAATGGTGCTTAATTAAATCTTCCAATAACATTTAAAAGCCAAGGTCCTTCCCGCTCCTGCCAGGATCATCCGAGAAGAAAAAAAAAATAAGACATTCCATCAGACTGTGAAAGATTCGCTGTGGTGGGGACACACCAGGCGCAAATGCTGTGGCAACCCACTCAAGCCCATTCCCTTTCGTTCTCCCTAATGCTGTCCTATATGTGGACTAGGTCCAAGGCAGCCAGGCTGAGCTATCATCCCAGGATGAGAATGCCTAGCTTGTTTACATGGTGTCCATGAGAACAGACAGCCTATCTACTGATCGGCCTCAGGGTCTGGAGAAACATTTCCAAAAGGGTCTTCTTTTGCCCTGACCCACAAAGAAAAGGACACCCCACTCATCAGGCCAGCTGAGTTCATTCTGAGTTTTCCTGGAGACAGTGGAATCTCCATGAAAATCTGGACGCAATGGCTACTCGTTAACAAAGGTTCTCCCATTTTAGAGATGAGAAGCTGAGTCTCGGTTCTTCCTCCCAAAGGCTGAAAGATACAACCTGGTTCTTTTCTGTTCTTTTCACCCCAGTTTGGTCTCAAACCCAGGTCCTTTGTCTGAACTCCTGTGGGGTTTTTCCTGAGCATTTTGAGTGGCTACTTCCTGTGTTAAAATGAGAGTCTGTTTTTGTTCTTCGGGTCCCCATTATGGGGGCCAGACAGGAAGTGGTGTGGTAGAACGATTTGCTGCAATCCTGCTTATATTCACTATGCCCACCACCCAGAAGCCTTCAGTGCACCCTTGCACGTGGTAAGCCCTGTCAGAGAAAGCCTAATTTGTATGGCCTTCATTATAACCCCCAGTCCTCACCTTCTCTTGTCTCACTTTCCTCAGGTGTGAAATCAAGCAAACGGGATTTACCCTCTGCCCTCTAGGGGAGTTTGAAGATTGATAAGGTGTCAAGGAAATGAACGGATGCCTTAGCATTTCACAATATCCCATTTAAAGAGAACAATCCAGAATCAAAAACTCTGGACCGATTCTTCTTTATATTTTGTTTCCAATTTATTTTCTGCCCCTTTTTATTATATTTTTAACTTGCTTTTATTTTTTGGGGGGGGGGATTTGGTGTGACTGTAATACCCAACCTTTTATAAATGTCTTGACCAATCCCAAGGAAGCAGCAGGGCACCGAAGCGGGCTGAGACAAGATGCAGTAGGTCAGGCCGCAGGACCGACAGCCCTGTCACGCTGACTTATGATGGATGAGGGAAAAGTCTATTTCTCATCTGCAGTGGGGGAGGTGAAGTGTAAAGAAAGAAGCACCAGGCATCTCTGGGTGATTCATCTTCTCGGAGATAAACTCTCAGAAGCTGCGGTCCCATGAGGGGAAGAGGGAGAGAGAGGGAATGGAGGAATTTAATTCATTATGCCAAGTGTAATCTCACAAGGAAATGCCCGACCTTCTATTAGCAGCACCCAAGATGGAGGCCAGGGAGGGCCGGATTCTCCCTCGTATTTGTCAGACGCTAAAGCAGGCATGGAGGGGAGTGGCTAGACTGCTCTCTTCTCCACGTAAGCAATCATGCCCTCCAAATTCCTCAGGGGTCCAGGCAAGGCCCAGGGCATCTCTAGTAGATCAGATCAATAGATGGCAGCTGCTCAAGGCGACCTCTCTGGAGGCTCTCCTCCTGGGCCTGAGTTCCGCTTTCCTCAACTTGGTCTGGATTTAATATCTACAGAAACCTAACACAGAGGGACAAGGGTTAGATGTGAATCATCCCAGGAAAACTGGAATGCGGATCTTTCTCTCCAGTCATTCACCTCGCTGGCCATTTCCAGATTTTAACTGTACGGCACTGAGTTTCAGGCAACCAAGCTTACAACTCAAACCAGGAAGGGTGGAGAGCCCCGTCTTGTCCTCTCATGCAGCATTACTGGACCTGAGTCCCCCAGGTCCTGAACAGGATGAGGCACACCAGCCCTGCTTCCCCACAAGGCTATGGCAAGCCCCCACCTTCTGAGCTTGGAGCCTAGAGATGGAGCAAGCTGCTGGGATTTCAATCTCTACCCAGCTTCTCCTTCCCACAGTGACCTTGAGCAAATCCTTTCCACCTCCCTGAGACTCAGTTTCCACATCTGGAAAGCTGAGATAATAGCTCCCTGC
Source organism: Alexandromys fortis (assembly GCF_014885135.2). Lineage (NCBI taxonomy): Eukaryota > Metazoa > Chordata > Mammalia > Rodentia > Cricetidae > Alexandromys > Alexandromys fortis. The sequence goes on from NW_026067994.1 coordinate 2,152,534, forward strand.
CTCCTGGGGGCAACCAGCAAGGCTTAATTAATTAATGTTTGGCAAAGCTTTGGAGACCTTTGCTGGAAGAGCTCGCGTGAGTGCAAATTATTATTATTATATTACTGGAGCCTTAACTCCACTTTTGCTTCTGAGGCTAATGATTATTTCTTTTCTGAAGGAAAAAAAATATATTAAATTTAACTGCAAGCAATTTATTGGGGAGTGGGGACGTTTTCCATTTGTCAAGGACATCACCTTGGAAGTAATTGGAAGGTCCTGCAGCCCCTCTGGGGAACAGTGCAGGAAAATACTTCTTATGCCTCAGTCTTCCCTGGCCGTTCTTCCTTTGCCCTTCCCCCTTCCCTGTTCATCACTGCCTCCCCTAGGACTCCAGAGTGTTAGCTTGGGTGGCCTAGGGCAAGATCCTACCTGTGGGGTCCACGGGGCTACTCTTTCGTAACATCCCTCCCTCTAGCTCCTGTCCCCTCCTTTGGCTTGGCATAGAAGCCAGCTATCTTTAAGAAACAATACTCTTGGGTGGAGATCAAATAATTAGGCACATTCTCTATTGAAGGCATCAGACTGAGGTCTTGCATCCCATCAAATATCTCTTCTAGAACTACAGTCTGTTTTCCCCTTGGAGATAAAAAAGATGAGAGACATTGATAGCCTTTGTCCCTTTCATTTCCCTGTCTTAATGAATTGCCTGTCTCCCCAAGTCGGTTTCACATTGGCCTCTAAAGCAAAGTCACAGTGCTTCTTCAACGGCTCTTCAGAGGGCCTGTGGGTGCCCCTGTAGCTGCATCCCTGAGCACAGAAATCCTCGGGGATTTGCCCTGGGCTGAAAAGTTGGGTACTTGGAGAGTAACCCATTTCTGTGTTTTTAGGACACTTTTCCAGTCTTTGGCAGTGGTTCTCAACTTTCCTAATGCCAAGACACTTTAATACAGTTCCTCATGTTGTGGTGATCCCCAAACCATACCATTATTTTTGCTACTTCATAACTGTAATTTGACTACTCTTGTGAATTCTAATATAAATATCTGTGTTTTCTGATGATGTGAAAGAATCGACTGGGCCCCAGGGGTGACGACCCACGGGCTGAGAACCACTGGTCTATGGGCTGCCTCCAGATGTTAAGATGTTAGAGTAAGGCTCTTATTGTCTATGCTTCTAGCATGTAAACTGGAAATTAAGAATGCAAAATCCAGATCACTACATTGTAGAAGGGACCGGCTAATTGAGAGACCGATTTTTCCACTCCTTTAGGGGCAGCTGGGCCCTGAGCCACCCTTAAACTCAAAGACTAATTTACTCCTTAGTGGCAGGGTCTGCTTCTCCTATCTCTGGAGGCTCAAAGTCTGAGGTCAAAGTATCAGCACAGCTGGGTTCTGGCAAGGGCTTGTCTTCTGGCTTCCCCAAAGCTACTTACCTGAGTGCCCACAAGACAGAGAAAGGGACAGGATCTGCTTGCTTTGCTTTCTGGGATTTCCCTCCTTCACATTCTCAGGTGTGTGTGTGTGTGTGTGTGTGTGTGTGTGTGTGTGTGTGATGTACCTATGTCTATAATATTATAATGCATGTAAGTGCACATGCATGTGCAGGTACATGTGCCCATAAATGCATATGTATGGGGGCCTAGCAGTTGATGTCTTGTTTGTTTCTCAATTCTTCTACACCATTTATTGAGTCAGAGTCTCTTGTTGAACCCAGTGCTTGCCAATTCTGGCTATTCCAGCTAGCCAGCTTGACTTTGAGATCATTTGTCTTTGCCTCCTGAGGGCTGGGATAACAGGCATCTGTCATGTCTACCTGGCTTTTGTTAATGTGCTAGGGATCAGAACTCCAGTCCTCATGGTTTATGGCAAGATTTTTATCCATGGATCCATCTCCCCAATGCCACCCAAGTTTTGTGAGGTAACATTGATGTATACTACACATAATCAATGCCCAGAGACTGGAAAGTTTGGACAGATATGTGGACCCCTGAAACCATAGCTACAACCAACAGCTCCAAGAGGTCCCTTGTGTCTCTTTTCTTTCCCATAGTCTATTTACTGTTTGTTTTTTATTTTTATGGGAGAAACACTTGACATGAGATACACCTTTTAGTGACCCTCCAAAACACATTTGCCTCTTGCATTCTTTCTGCAGGCTTAGCTTCCTCCATTAAAACCCTTAACACACATACACATACATGCATATACACACATGTCTGTCTCATGTTTTTACACACACGTTCAAAGATATCGGAGCTCTCTTAACACACACTCAAACGCGCTATTACCCTTTCATAATCACATACACAGAAGCACGTCCACACTTATTTCCCAACATACCTCACTTCAAGTCTGCTTCGTGTGTAGATTTCCAAGTCACAGCACACTTTCCTTTCCTGAAAGCCCTAGAGCCTGTCACCTGCGGTGTCATAACAGCGTGAAGCACCGTGTGGCACTTGCCACCTCTCCAGTCTCAAGTGCTTGCGATCCTCTCCTTTGAGGAATGACAAGCTTGGTGAAAATGACAATCCCATGAGTAGATACCAAGTCATGCATGATGGTTGTGCAGGCTGTGTACTCTCCAAAGCCCAAGCTAACTCCTCCTCTATCTCCGGTCACAGTGACACAATTTACTGAACATTTTATTTCCCCGTACTTAGTGCCTTTTGATGTCCCTGCTACTCTTTCCGGAATGGCATTACTCTAGGCTCTGTCTGGAAAAATCCAACCTTGATTCCTGGTTTAGACTGAGTTCCCCAATCTGGAGAAGTTTCTAGGTCACTTGCTAAGGCAAGAAAAAGGCCATTTCTTCACCTACTGCTGTTGTACCCGTGTGCATTGTAATCACCAGCATCCTTCACGTTGTGTGGAACATCTTATAATAATTTATTTATTTACTTACGTGTGTGTGAACATGCAGGTAGGGACAAGCCTCAGGCGTGTGTGTGGAGGTCAGAGGATAACTCGGGATTCTGTTCTTTCTTGACACTTGTATGTACTGTGAATGGGACTTGGGTCATGAGTGGATAAGTTATTTGTCATGTTTCTTACGTTCAGAACAAAATTCAGGTCTATCTACACTTTAATCATTTTGTGTATGTCCTAGAAGAATGTTTGAGGGAAGAATGCCATATTGTCTGGGCACCATGCCATATGATGTCTTATCAACCTGAATTTTGCTGCAATCCCGAGTTCCCATGCCCGTAACAAAAACCACACATGCAATGTAGCATTATGAAGAAAGGCCTTTCTTTGAGCTGACCATCAAGGGGAGGAAGTCTTACCTTTGTTCTGCCTGCAGCCTTATCAGCCCTCAGCTTGAAAACACTGCCTCTCAGGGCAGGATGAATCACCCACGTGCACGCCAAAGGACTGCAGTGGTCAGGAATGAAAATGGGATGCCAAGAGAAGATGATATTATTAGAAACCTGTTAAGCGGGTTCCTGGTGTGTGCTTTTAACGTCGCTCCTGTCAAGAAAACTGCTCCACGCCAGGCCTCATTTTGCGCAGTCAATACAATCCTGATAAGACCTATCACTGCGCTTATGGGGCTGGAAGAAATTAAACATTTAGGGGACTCCTCCAGCGCCACACTGATTGAGCTCAAATGATGCCACTAAATTGACAGGTGCATTGGCCTGTTCAAGCCAGTCAGTCTTCCTGGCTGAATGTATTACAAATTCTTTAACAGCAAGAGATAAAAACAAATCAAGAGAGCCTTTATTTTGCCTTGATGCTGTTGTCTCCTGAGGAGAGTCTTGGTGGGCTTTTCTGTGTGTGTGTGTGTGTGTGTGTGTGTGTGTGGTGTCTGCATGCATGCACACACACGCCCACCTGCATGTGTGTGTGTGTGTGTGTGTGTGTGTGTGTGTGG
>NW_026067994.1:2156394-2216920 GCF_014885135.2 Alexandromys fortis
TGTGTGTGTGTGTGTGTGTGTGTGTGTGTGTGTGGTGTCTGCATGCATGCACACACACGCCCACCTGCATGTGTGTGTGTGTGTGTGTGTGTGTGTGCATTCAGTGAGCATGCTTGTGTGCAGGCAGGATGCAGCAGGAGAGCCAAATTGCTGCTCAACTCATCATACACGCAGTGTGAGTCTTGAGCTTTCCAAGGTTGACCCTCTTTTGCCGGCCATTCTGTTAATTGAGCCAGCTGTGCCAACTCCTGAAATGCAAGGACAATCTTGTCAGCAGGGGAAGGCACCTTGCACCTCTTAGCCAAATGCAGCGCAACCTTAAACCGATTAATAAAACTCTTAAAAGGATAATATTGTTGGGTAAAGCGCTAAGGTTTTCTGCTCTGGCTCGGGTTGTATTTTTATGAAGCTGTAAGCTGATTCTAAAAGAGAGCTGGAGAAGAGGGAGCAAGAAAGAGACAGAGACGCTCATAGCCCACAGCCTCTTGTTTGCGGATTATTTTCCAAGATGCTCAGTAGAATATCAATCGCCTGTGATTAGAAGTCCTGCCAGGTAGTACCTTGCACCGAGGAAGCATTAGAAGTGAAGGCAGTTCCTCTGAGATGCCACATGTTCCAGACTTGGAAAAATGGCTCTGCTGAGGTTTCACCCTCTAGGTGGGCAGGGCTGGCAGTGGGACTTGGGAGGGGAGAGGAACCAACTGGAGACCGCAGGTTTGGAAGACCCTCCCATTCTATTCCAGATGAGGAGCTGGTCAACTTTAATCTTTTGGAATGGAGGGGGGGCAGTGCATCAGAGTGGGAGGGGCTCAATGACCTAGGGTCACTGAGGAGTCTAACCCAAGGCACTTGAGAGAACTCTGACCAAGTAAACTTCAGAAAAATCCCTCTCTGGGGGGCCATTATCTGAAATCAAGCAAGCCAGGCATGGAAGAACTAGTCGCACCTCTTCTCACACGTGAGGAAGTGGAGTTGAGCTCACAGAAGCAGGGATAAGAGCAGAGGTCACCCGAGGCAGAAGTTACGGAGGGCGTAGAGATGGGCTGAGCATCAGGTTCAGAGCTCTGTTACAAAGGCACAGTAATGTCTTATGGTCTACAGCAAGTAGCAGGTGTGCAGCTCTTAGCAGTGTGCTATGTAAGTCACAAAGAACTGAAAGAACCCAAAGGTTCCCAACGCAAAGAAATGATGAGTTTTTGAAAGAGAAATGTTGATTGCTCGAACTTGGTCGTCATGGCCACCCAATGAAGCTTTACTGTCAGAAAGCTTTTCCCAGGCCCATTCTATCAACCCTTGCATTTCATGGATGATCATGTGACCAAGCATCATGAAAATGGTTCTTTCTCTTGTGTAAAACTAATCGTATATCCAGATGTGACCCTGTATAGGCTCAGTTATTCAAATGCAGGGGTATACATGCTTCTGTCCTGGGTAGCCTCAGAAACTGATGGACCCATCCCATTTATCCTCCAAGATAAGTCACTACGAGCCATGGAGGAGCAGGTGAGCAAGATGAAGCATGGTCTTGGTTTTCAAGCTCAATTTCCAGCAACATGGTGGCTCACAATCATCTATAATGAGATCTGGCGCCCTCTTCTGGCATATAGGCATATATACAGGCAGGACACAATAGATAATAAAGAAATCTTTAAAAAAGAATCGTGAGGATTCTTTTTGGTAGTGAAGACCCTTACAAATACATGTGACATTACTCATCCACTTTTCCTAGTTGTGAACATTAAATCACGCCCCCAAGGCTCCCCTTACTTCCCTCTACGGCTTCCCACCTCTCTTTTCTTTCATTCATTTTTTTCTTTCCTTTTTTTTTTTTTTGACAAGGTTTCATAAATCACAACCAGACTCACAATTATACCTGCCATGGGGTGGGGGTGCAGGTACTGGAAATGTAACATAAAATCCAGGCTCTTGAGCAATTTTGATTCCCCAAATGTGCCAAGAAGCCTGTACTCAAACAACCACTGAGTTATATCCCCAGCATTTTTTTGAGTAGTTTTATTTAGATGATTACAATAAACATCAATTTTGATTTGCCTGTTTTAGAAATTGCTTAATGTTAAGTTTAATAAAATTGCACCATTTCTGTTGACAAGAGTTTAGCTACTGTGAAACTCAGTCTTGCAACCATCACCACAAGTTTAGATTATTGTTATCCCAAATGAACCCTTCAAAACTTATCTGCCCCCTTCTCAACTCTTTTGTCCCTTTATGCTCAACCCAGGGAACTGCTCATCTGCTTTCAATTTCTATGCATCTGTGTCTCCTGGACTTTTTGTATACATGAGACCGTACATCTCTTTGACCGTTGTCATTGGCTCCTCTTCACTTTGAAGCATCACGCTTTCAAGGTTGGCACAGACTGCCACACATGTCAGTGGTATTTGCTTCCTTTTATCAAATCGCCAACTACCTGACACTGACATATCTTACCTTTGTGTGGTGTTTTACTCTTTTTTTCGGGGGGGGGGGAGGGCTGCCACCCAGATCCCAAATAAATCACGCATGGAGGCTTATTCTTAGTTATGAATGCCTTGCCTTAGCCTAGCTTATTTCTTTCCAGCTTTTCTTAAATTACTCATTTAACATTTACCTCTGTGCTTTTTCCTTGTCTTATTTCTATCTATCTTACTTTCACTATTACACATGGCTTGCTGGGTGGCTGCGTGGCTGCGTGGCTGCGTGGCTGGGTGGCTGGGTGGCTGGTTGGGTGGCTGGCTGCCAGTATCCTCCTCTCCTTGTTATCTCATTGTTCTCTTTCTTTATTTCTCCTTCTATTTATTCTCTCTGCCCTCCATATCAGCCTACTCTTGCTTTCTGTCTTGCTATTGACTGTTCAGCTCTGTATTAGACCATCTATCTTAGACAGGCAAGGAATCACAGCTTCACAGAGTTAAACAAATGCAACATAAACAAAAGCAACAGACCTTAAAACAATATTCTCAACATTTCCCTTTTTCTTTCTAAGCAAAAATAAAAAATTAACTTTAACATAGTAAAACTGTATATAAGAATAATTATCAAATAAAGACTACATTCTAGTTTTACTGCTTACCCAGAGTCCAGAACCTTCTTGATCATTAGTTCCAGGTCTGGACAACACCTCCTTTCCAGAGACAGGCATATCCACCACATTTGCATCACCATGGCCTTCAGACACTCATCCCTTCTTTTCCTCAAGAATTTACTACACTTGAAACACACGCACAACAGCCTGGCACCAAGACCCAGTATAAAAGACCTCCTATTGCCAAAGCCCAATGAGAGGAGGCCTCACACTCTCTGTCCAGCCAGCTCTTTGTGTTGGTTAAAGGAGTCATCATTGCTTTGGATCCTGGAGGCATTCTTCCCTCTATGTGAGACCCACACCCAGTTTCATCCAGTGGCATAAGAACACGTTAGAACCATGACCGAAGATCAGCCAAACAGAGGAGGCACTGAGCTGGCAAAGCCAACTGGATGCTGTCTGAAGCTTATTCCCACTCTTCAGTGTGCTCAGTGCACATTGGAAAGACAGGTGACAGATGACAGACATCTATGGTACTTGAAGAGGAGAGAGAATTGAACTTACGGATTCTACAGTCATTTAAAAACTCGACAGTGATAGAAAGATGCTTTTACAACAGATTTCAAATGTGACTCAGAGCGTCAGTTTGTTGAATGCTAGTCTCATGTCAACTAGCACAAGCTAAAATAATAATTTATGCAAAGTTATCTGCTCAACAAAGAGAGATACTTCTTCTGGAGCATGCACGGTGGACTGGGAAGGGACTCCAGGTTCAAGCAAAGCTCCTCCCACCATCCTGGTTGCACAGGGCAAATGGAAACCAAGGCAGCAAAGAGATGCGGCGAGGTTGCTAATAGCCAGGATGTTGAAACTAGTGACACTCTATGGCTGTAAGCAAGTCACTTAGCTGTTCTATGGCTCAAACTAACACTATTTGAAAAGGGATAACAATGTAAGTACTTGGTGATCAAGATCTGTGTTCCCAGCACTTAAAAAGGCTAAGACATGAGAACCACAATTTCAAGGCAAGCCTGGACTAGCAAGTGAGTTCAAGGATAGGCGTAGCTATTTAGCAAAACTTTATTTTAATCATTTTTAAAGTTCTGAGCATATTTCTTATTGCTGGAATGTTTGCTCTATTAGGAGTAGAATCCAGCTCCTCTCCAAAATCCGTACAAGCTTTTCCCTGCTGTGATGCGGAGCAATTCTGGGAGGGCTCCTAAGTTCTTTGTGGGAGGGATACGCTATCTAGAGAAAACCCTGCCATCCTTGTGGTAGCACTGAGTCCCAGGGCTGGAGGAACTCTGCTGCATTGACAGTGGCTTTCCTTGTGAGCTTTGGTCTCCTCTTCATTCTTTGTTTGCAGACTGAGCCTGAAAAGACAAAAGGGGACCCCCTTCCCGCAACCCTCTCTATTGCAGATCCTCCTCTCACCCCTCCCACCGAAGGCTACACTCAGAATCTCTCACTATTTAATTAAACAACACAGGACTCTTCTTTTTAGAAGTAGGTCACTAAAAGAAGTCTCATGCAGAGACTTCTTTTAGGTATCATAGGGTTCAGCGGGGGAGAGAACACACATAATGAAGAACGAAAGGTGTCTTCTACATGTCTAGCTCTCTGTCTTTGTGCAGAGCACTCATGCTGGGGACACAGTGTATGGGAAATAGACTGGATCTGTTTACAATAAGGGGGACCAACACTAAGATATTTTACAAATTCCCAGCAAGCCGCACACAGAGCCACTTGTAATAGTCCGTACACATTTGCTTGGGGTCCTTGTACAGCGGGGTGCTCTGTGGCACAAAGACAGATGCTTAGAAACAAGCAGGGCAATCTCCCCCTCTTCTAGATAGGAAACTGTCTACCCATGGATTTCCTAAGGAAGCTGCTGTGGCAGACCTGCAAGAGTTGCCCTACTATACAAGGACCTACAAAGAGTGTGTCCCCAAGATCACCTCTCAGAACTGAGCTTCCTTGGTGCACAGCACTTGAAGATGGTCCAGCCAGATATGGACTATTTGTGCACACTGTTCTGTGGGGTGGGAAGAAGCAGTCTGAACCTCCTTACCCCCACCCCCAGCCGAGCCTGACTGGTTTGGTGCCACATCCCTACTCCTGCTTCCTTCCTTCTGCCTTCACCTGGCTGTGCTTTACAATTCTGGGTGTGACAGATTTTAGCTGCCACTAACATTCGTGTTGAGCATGTCTGTCCTTCCCTTTGGATGAACGGGGCTCACTGCAAAGCTCAGCGGAGATGGCTCCCTGAATAGAAATCCGCGCCAGACGAACAGGGCAGGCCGCTCGACATCCCACCGAGGCTGGGGAGTTGAAAAGGCCCACATCGCCTGAGAAATGAGGCTATTAAGGTGTGACATGATTCTCGCTTTCAGTCAGAGGCTTTTCAAGCTGCTGTAGAGCCCAATCAAGAGGAGATGAAAACTTCTTCGGTGTCTCAAGATATGCCCCTCTCAAGCTGATGAACGAGAGCATGTCTGGATGTGGGTGGAATGTAAAACGGCTTCTTGACTTCTCTAACTTGGTTGAGTCTGCAGCCCCCAAACGCACATGTGCCTGTCAGCTTTCACAGGGCTCAGGAGCCAAGACGAGGGGCTGGGGACTCAGGACTCAGGACTCAGGAGGTAAGCTCACCTATAGTGGGAGCTATCACCCCATGTCAATGTACTCTGCCTCTTCCTCACAGGTTCAGAGAGTCCTAGACCTGGGGCTTTGACCAATCACTGTAGCGGTCCTGAGATAACTGACTTATAGAGAGAACTCCAAAACCTCAGAGTTTTAGCCCCAAGCAGCTGAGCCCATTGCTTTTTTTAGGCCAGGAACAGCAGAGTCCACTGTGGCAGGGGCATGTGGCAATGTGTCACTGGTTGTACCATGAGCCTGTGAACACAAAGGACAGACATAACAACCAGGACTTTAGTCCTCCTGATGGACACAGATGCAGTGACCTAAGAACCTTCATCCCCTTTCTTAAAGCTCCTACCATCTCCTAATAGGCTCACCCTGGAAACCCTTGTCACTGGAGAGGGGACATTTCAGATCCCAACTATTGTAACCTGGGAAAGGGTTGAGAAAGCTGTGTAATGAATCTTAACCTGTGCCTGCAGCCATGTGCTTTTTATGTCACTTTAATAAAAATCTTGACCCTTGAAAGTAGCTTTGGGAGAAGGAAAAGTGGCAGTACATTCTGGCTCGGAGGAGTCACCATTGTGTTCTTTGTGTTTGTCCATCTGTAAAGTTCCTACCTTTCAAGTCATGGAAAGGAAAAGAAGAAATGCCTTCTGCCTACTGCCTCCCAATAAAAGCTTCTAAGTTAGCCTGTGTGGTACTCACATAGCCAGAGAATGCACACAGGAACTCGAACCACCAGACAGGAATCGAGGACAAGGTTTCTGTGACTTCAGTTTCCCACAACTGTGAGCAAAAATGACCTTATTTATTCTCTCTCTCAGAATCACTTAGAGATTAGTTCTTGAGTCAAGCTCAACCAGGGCCCATACTTCAAAGTGTGTCCTTCCTAAGACCACCAGACGGATGCTAAGACGGATGTGGTACCTCCATCTGCTGCTGTTTCCAGGTCCACTGGGTACTCTGGGGATTCCAACTGAATTATCTCAAGTGGCAAACAGACTCTGAAAGGAGAACTGCAACGCATCTTACATCACCAGGGTTAAAATTTCATTTCATTCCTTGTCTGATGCTATTCAGGAGTGTTATCTTCCCTCCTGCTCAATAGGCAATAGAAAAAGAAATACGTCGGCAGAAAGCCAGCCTTCCAGTGAGTGTAGAGGAGCTGGACCGGGAAGAAGGAGTCACTGTGGTCTGTGCTCTCTTTCCCCACTCTGCCCCTGCCAATTAGAGGAGGGGAACTACTTCCATCAAAAATAACATTAACACCACGGAATCCCCTAGCTTCGGAGTGTGGCTCTGTTCACATGGGAAACATATAGCGTAGGCTTCTGTCCCTCTTTAGCTGTTCTTCAGCACAATTGGAATAGATAGGAGGGAACAATGGGATGCTGGTGTGTGATGTAGGATTGACCCATAGCAAATGGGTTGCAGATAAATCACCACCCCACTCTCCTTGAGGCCCTGGGCACACCTCGTTTCTGGGTGCTATTCTCTAGAGCTGTAGTCACCATTGGGCAGGTGCCTGCACTATGCTCTCCCCCAAATCATCAGAGGTTATGGATGCACCTGGGCCTCTTAGCTCAGTTTTTGACTCTCAACCAGTCGTACTGCAGAGAATCTCACTGACACCAAACCTTGGCCGAAGGCCAAAGACCACTTCCACTCGAACCAAAGAAAATGCCTAACTTGGCTTGAGGGTGGAGTTCAGCAGTGGAGCATCTGTCTATCGTATGTGAAGTCTGGAGTTGAGTTCCTCATGTGCATAGAAGGAAGGAGGGAAGGAAGGAAGGAAGGAAGGAAGGAAGGAAGGAAGGAAGGAAGGGCATAATTCAAAAGAAAGGGCTATTTCCTGATGATAGATTCACATATAAGACCATATGGGAACACATACACCTTCCAAATCCCTCAAAACAGAGCAATTGGAGTCACCGCTACAAAGTTTGGAAGTCTAAATGCTAATACAAATAAGAAGATAATTGTTAGTGTTAAAATCTCTCTATCTAGATGATATGCATTTTAATCTCAGCTCTCTCAGTTTCTTATTGTGCACCCTTGGAGAAGTTCCTCAGATTCCTCTGCAAAACTGAGTGTGAAACTGTCGCCGTTGGCGTGCGTTCTGTGAAACTAGAGAAGTTAATCTCTGTAAATGCCTCGCACAATGTCTAGCCCATTGGAAGCACCCAAAAATATCAGTGCTCAACCCACTGAAAATAGGATGTTGCCATGTGGGATAAGAGCAAGTTGCAAGGACTTCAGGTCAACACTTCTGAAATGTGTTTTGACTACTGACTGTATGGTTACAATCAGAACCTCAGCTTAGCATCAGTTCCCTTGAGCTAAGTCTATGATTGCATCGTCCTCATTAGGACTATCACAGGGGTGTGTGTTTGGAAATACCCTAAAGTCAGGAAACTCCCATAAATCCTGAAGTTAAGGACATAGCCTCAGAGACGATCACTTAGGAAAAACATCGGATTCTACGGAGACAATTAGAAGTGTGTGTTTCAATAATGGACTTCCTCAGACATTCCATCTTGTGGCCATCTATCGAGCCTCGTACTTCTGGAGGCAAAGAACAAATGTGGATAATGGCGTCTTTAACAGAGTGTCCTGCATACCAGTCAATATAGCAATCAAATATGGCTGCAGACAGACAGATCGCATCGCCTTTTAATGCAGTGGCTTTCAAATTACAGTTTCACCTCACTTTTTCTTTCTTTTTTTTTTTTTTTTAAATAGGACTTACAGTTGGACGCTATTGTATTGTATAAAATATCAGACCTTTTTATGAAGGCAGCCGAGAGCATGTCTGCTATCTGACCCTAGTCTCCAGCTGGAGTCTCTTCAGTGCCTCCAAGAAAATCTAGGACTGCCTAAGCTGTAGCTTAAGGACAGATACTCTAAAGCAGAGACTCCGATAGACTCTTATGGGTTAATAGCAATTTTCCACTGTCTTAGATTTATTAAGATGAAGTCGGGTCAGACAAACCTCATTTCCTCAGCTGGCATTGCTCTGCAGGGAGTGCAACAAGCACGGAGGACATTTCAGGAGGCCATCTTAGGAGCCTTCTGGTAAGGCTTTTATTGGTCGAAAAACTTTACCCTGAATATTGGCAACACACACCCACAGGTGCTAAATGACTAATTGATTCCTATCAAGCTGTAAAGTTGGCTTGCCAGGGTACAGCTGATGCTGGCTGGGCCCTTTCTCATTAAGTACCTCCATCAGCAGTGTGGATGAAGACACTGTGATGGACGACACTTATCAAACTTACCGATGACATGGATTGGGGAAGGAAAGCAAATTTCTCAGGTGATCTATTACAGAAAGATCTCGTCAAGCTAGCAGAGTGAAAAGATAATGAAATTTCATGCGGAAAAATGTAGTATTTTATAATTAGGTCTCCAAGGCAAAGTATTCAAATACAGATTCAGGCTTAATCCAACTAACTACAGGAGTTAAGGGCTCTTTGAAAAGGTTGTTCTGGTCGGGGTAAGTCCCAGATGAAGAGTTAAGGGAGAGGGGGCAGTACACTAGGGACACTGTGCATTCAGAAAAGGGAAACTATAAAAATGGGTGGCAGGTCAGAAAGAACAAGCATTTAGGGGTGAATACATAAGAGACTGAGCGCATAAGGCAGTGTCTATACCCAGACATTGGGGTAAGAACCTGGGTTCATTACTCACTAGCTGTTTAACCATAAGGAAGTTTCTTAGTTTCTCTGTGCCCAGTCTTGGCACCTGGAGAAAGGACTAAGCCTGTAGCTCGTCATCTCATCGTGTCATCCAAAGGATTCAGTTCAATAAGGCAATACAGGGCTTTACTCTTCCCACTGCTTGGCACTAGGTGCGCAGCTGAACTGAGAAGGTTCAAGGAGAGGCCATTTGCCCTTGGGAGAGGAAGTTAATGTGATCCAAACAGAACATCCTGTTCAGGATATGGTTAAGGCCCAGAAGCCTAGCAAGAGAGTCACAAGAGGGCAGCCAGGGAGCCGGGAACCAGAGCCATGTAACAGCAAGTCCGCTGAGTGGGACTCAGGAAGCAGAACTGTGTATCCGCACGTCAGCTGAACATCAGGAATAAAGTGGTACTTCAGGGTTCAAAAGAAACGCAAGGATAGCGCAAGACTAGCAACTGATGGAGGTAGACCTGAGGTGTCCAGATGTTGCTCTCTCAGATCTGTGCCTTTTGAGAGCAGAATAGTCAACCAATGAATAGCATGGAGACGACACAACCTGAAAGCATGTATTGTCTAACTTGCTGGAGGGGAAAACCTGGGTTATGCAGGGCAGAACAGAGGAAGTGAAACTCTCCCTAGATTTTCTGACTATAGATTCCCTGCAAAATCCAGTAGTGGGAGTCCTTCTACATTTTATTCTATGCAGAACCATGTGAGTAGACATCAAGGTAAACCTCACACTGAGGCTGGACAAGATATACTGTCAGGGTGCTGCGGTACCCAGGGCCTGTGCCAGTCATCAGGGCACTTTGTGATAAGGTGTGTCTTGGCCTGGGTTGCTGTATTACGTAGGGTCTCTATTGCTATGAAAAGATACCATGATCATGGCAACTCTTATAAAGGAAAAATATTTAATTGGGGTGGCTTACATTTTCAGAGGTTTACTCCATTATTATCATGGTGTGATGTGGTGGCATGCAGGCAATCATGATGCTAGAGAAAGAGCTGAGAGTCATACATCTTGACTCTCAGGCAACAGGAAGTGGTCTGTCTCACTGGGTATGGCTTGATCATATATAAGACCTCATAGCTCGCCTCCACAGTGACACACTTCCACCAACAAGAGCACACCTACTCTGCCAAGGCCACACCTACTAATAATGCCACTTCCTTTGGGAGCCATTTTCTTTCAAACCACCACTGTTGGCTAGGACTGTGATTAATCTGAGAAAAAGCAGTAGATTTGTGAGCCAAGAACAGAGTCCCTGGAGTTCTACTGAGGAGACCAAGGCCATGTCTACCCATGGCCCTGTGATGTCTCCAGATTCTGTTGGTTTTTCTGAGAAGGAAAATTGTTGATCCTCATTCATGTTGTAGCCACAGCCCAGAAACTAGAATCTCTAGGGAAAAAAAAAAAAGAATTTTAACTTAGAGGTCAACACCATACCAAAGAAAGATGGATCCTCTCAAGAAAGGGTATGTTTCTCATCGCTTAGAGAAGGAGACTGAAGGCATCTTAACATTACTTGAAGAACTAAGCTAGAAGGGACTCTCCAAATTCTCCCAACATGATATCCTATATTTCTGTGAAAACTGTCATGAAACAGTTGAGCGAGCCCCAGGATTTTGGCTGTCTTTCTAACCGATCAATGCCATCTTTGGAATGTCTCCCTGGGTATCCGCTTACACTGCTGTCCTTGTAGAACTATCCTTGGGAAATAAGCAGTGGTTCTCTGGGAGGAGAACCACCCAGGAGGTGGAGACCAGCCTGGGAAGTACCTGGAGGGCCCCACCAGGAGGCTGGTGATGAAGCTGAGCAGCCAGCCATCAGTGGATTGGCAGCCATAGAGGAATGTGAGAACTAATCACCCACCATCTGTCTTCATTTTGCTAACCCCCTCTATTGGACGCCATGAGCAGCTCACTTTCTATATTTATAAACATCCCCAATCAGTCATTTCTCTGCCCGCTGTCACATATTTGTGGCATTAATGCTGGCTGTTTTATCACAGATTGGACTTCATTCCAGGCATAACTCTCCTATACTGTGGTTCTGAGATCTTTATAGCCGTATTACAGTCTATGGCTGAGTTGTGATTACACATCAGGACTTCGAGGCCACAGACGACAATTTGGCCCACTGCCACCCACCTGCCACCCTGCCCTCAGAGGGCAGCTGTAGATCATGTTATATACGCAGAAAAAAATGGGATCTGAAAGCCACAGCAAAAAGGCATACGCAACTTCATTCTCAGGATCCCAAGTGAGCTAGAGTGGACTGATCTGCTGGACTGAGGACTCACAAGATGGCTTCTTTCAAAAAAGGGCCCTGTCAGATGGGGAGAGTGCAAGAAAGGTGAGGAGGAGACTTTGTGGCCGAATGGGGTTCTCATTACCCTGGATCTCAAGGCTGACAATAGCGATGACTTTCTTTATTTCAATATGAAATCAGGGGCCTAAGGGGGTTTCCTTTCCTTGTCTGTGTAATGCTTGCCTCATCCATTCATGTAACCCCTCTTCTTATAGAGATGGGGGGACTGGGCTCCACTTTTTGTCCTTGGGATTGCGATCATGAACCTTTTACAAGCTGACCCTAGGAATCACAATCCTAGGAGACATAGAAATCCTCTCAGGAAATCGTGGAGGCTGTTGGAAGGTGAAAGATGTGCGTTCTACTTGGTAAGGAGGAAACACAGAACTCAGGGATGGGTAGAACACTTTATGTGCTGCGAAACTCAGGGTCATTGCTAAAGCGAATGAAATTTGAGACATGCCACACTCATATTCAGACAAAGAATGCTTTTGCCCTCTGATCCGACACATTTTCAGTCTTCTTGACTATGTTCTGTTCTTGTTCCGTCCCTTTCCCAGGGCAGACTCTGTCTCGCACATGTCTAAGATTCTTCACAGGCCCCCAGGTCTCAGCATCTAGCATCCTGACATCTCCTCGCCATTATCGTGCGTCTCCACCTCTCTTCTCTTCTTTCTTCCCAGGGAGACACTCATTTTTCCCTCCAACAAGTAAAGGGCCAATAAGTATCAAAAAACAAAGTCTGTCTTTTTGGAAAAGTGGCCCAGTTCAAACTTCTGTGGCACTTAGCACCAGAGACCCCATTTTGTTTGGGCCAATCAGTGCCAAACAGTGGACTCTATCAGCTTTCTTTTCTGTTAGCTACCCAAGGCATGCTTCCAAACTGACACTCATCCAAAGTCACAACCCAATCCCTACTTTTTCTGACTATTTTCTTGATGAGCTATTTCCCCTAACCATCCTAAGTTCCCCAGACATTCTGTGTCTCAGAGGAAAACATACTGACGCTGTTTTGTGGAAGCTTTTCATGCTGGGGATTTCAAAACCCCCTCTGGGAGCTGACTTGAGGCTCGGTGGAAGGGTTATGTTCCTGTGTAAATGGAGGTCACTGAGCAGTCTCAATCCTCCCCGTGCTCAAAGAACCTGTTTCAGTAGACGATAAGTCCTATAGGGAAGCAGCATGGCTGCACCTTCAAAGCCACACCCCTGCCTGCTTTCTCTACCCTGAGATCTTTTCTAAATGAACAACAACAATAGCCTTGAGAAGGGAACTGTGGACAGGAATGGACGCTGACTGGCTCCCCCCCCCCTCCCTGCAGTCTGTGAGGAGCAAGGCAGAAACTGTCTGGCTCTCCTTGCCACTCATTGGCCTCTTCCACCAGAATGCTAACTATATGCAAATGAAGCCCTCGGCTTTTTATAGCGTCTAGCAGTAACACTTCTAAATTTGAGGAGTATGCGGCTAAAGTTAACTTCCAAGTTAAGCCGTGCTTTGGTGTCGCACTGCCTGCATCTTAAATTGTGTCTTTCATGCCCATTAGTTTTTTGTTTGATGGTTGGTGTTTTGTTGGGGGAGGGGTTGTTAAGTCTAGTTTTGCTCTTATTTTGAATGATCTTGTCTATTTCGAAGAAAGGAATCCTATCATTTACTTAAGGGTTGAATAATTGAGTGATGGGTGAACGATCTCAGAGCACGCAGGATGGCGCCTCTCAGGTACATAGTCAACATTCTGTACTTTATCCATGATGTTGCAGTCAGCTTCTGCTTAACTGAGGGGTGACATTCTGAGCGACATGTCATGGGTGATTCCTTTGCATCAATGTCATAACAGAGTCACACAAACACATGGTCAGCTAAGAGACCACAAGGCCAGCTATCTTCCGGGACCACTATCATGTATGAAATCCATCTTTATCCCAGTTTGCCCTCTGCGGTTGTTACAAAACACTGACCCAAACAACTTGCGGAGGAAGGAATTGATTTCAGTTTACGGGTTATAGTCCGTCCTTGAGAGGGAAGCCTGGACAGGAGCTCAAGCAGAAACCTGGAGGGAGGAACTGAGATGATGACCGGAAAGAAACATGGCTTACTTGTTTTGATTGCTTTGGCTTGTTCATTTACTTTTTTTACACAGCTCGGGTCACAGGCCTAGGAACAGCACTGCTCACAGTGGGCTAGGCTTTCCTGTATCAACTAGGAATTAGGAAAATATCCTCATCTACATAGCCACAATCAGTCTTACAGAGTCAATTCCTCAGCTGAAGTTTTCTCATGTCAGGTTTGTCAAACTGACAGACAAAATTAGCTGTCACGATCCCAGATCACAATGTGTATTGATTACTATTACTAGTACATTCCCCGTATCCAGTATAAGACAACCTCAAACTTACTGAATCTGGGGGTAATACCCTAGCATCAGAGCTGGGCCCCTATCTTCAACTCTCTACCTTCCCAGATTTTATTATGCCATCTGAGACTTCCTTTTAACTGGGGTTTTAAGGAAATACAGTAGAATGGTTTCCTTAAGGACAGTGGCTCCAGATGTGGCTGGATAGACTCATGTAAATGCCTCCCTTTCTACATGTGGATTCCAGTCTGCCTTGATCCCTTTGATGATCCCACACATCACTAACCTATTTCCACAGTGCCTGGGAAGTTACAGTCGAGCTGGTCTCTGAGCCCTTAGTTCCAATAGAAGAGATTATGTTCTGGGGTTTTCCAATTCGATTAGGACTCCTATACTGAATGCCGTCCTGCTGGCCCTGCCAAGAGAAGACTGCCTCATCTCTCTGAACCTGGAATTTAAATCGTTTTAGAGAAGTTTCAAGCCCCTTAGCAGTAACTCAACACCTTATATCCCCCAATAGATCATGGGCTTCCCATTATCTAATTCTAAAAAGTCCTTGTAGCAAATAGATATTAAAACAGTAAATCTAAGATTTCTTTTCCATGCAGTATTATGGCAAAATATCTGTGTTAATGTTAACACAAGACAATAAACTGCAGTCGGAGGGTATTTTTCATATGCCCCTAGAAAAATAGCCCTAGCAAATGAACAAATCAGGGAAGCAGTGTGCCCTCCCTTCAGACACAGGGCCTTTCTCAGATCAAAGAGCTTTTTCTGAACTTTAATTAGTTACCCAACTAAGTGTTCTAGGACGTGTGGATTCATATCTGCTAAATCCAGATGGAGACTCACAGAAGGAGGGAACTCGTATCACACAACATTTTCCGGGCAGTCACTACTGAAAAAATCCTTGCACAGGACCAGAAACACATAACAAAGTTGAGATGAAGCCATTTATTCTAAACTGCACTGCACATGGGTTGTTTCTGCTCTTTGGGTCTCCATAGACGAACGCTATGACATCTTTCATCCCCACCCTCCCTTGAATTGGTTGAGTCCTTTGTCCCAGGACTCTCCAGAGAGGATATGATGAAGGCCTACCTATAAACACACCTAATAACTTAGAAGTCCCTTGATTTGAGGGCTCCTTTTAGCCACGCGTGATTTGTTTTTCTGGATCCTTAAAAGTACCAGGATGCTCTATCAGAGCACAAACCGTAGGGGCAAGGCATCTTCTCAGAAGGCTGTAGTCCTTCACCCTCAGTGAATGCCTGAAATAGAACTAGTGTTAAAACCCATGCGGGTTGTGTTTCTCTTATGCATACCTACCTGTGAAGTTTAACTTATATGTATGAAGTGTAACTCTAATTAATTGTAACAATGAAAAATTGAGAGTCAAATATCAGTGTAAAAACCTGAAGATCAGAGAAGCAGCAGAGCAGCCACAGTTGCTTCTTACCTCTTCCATTCCTCAGTCCAAAAGGCCAAGATCCTCTCTCCGCCCCACCTTGTCACTTCCTGTTTCTTCTCTTCTACAGTCATCCAGATCTCTATGGTTAGCGGCTAGCTCTACCCTCTGACTCCAAGCAAGTTTATTTGTCAGAACACAAACAAAATATCACACAACATATATGTGACATAGTATGAAATAAACAGTAACTACTAGTAAAGGAGAATAATATACTAGTAGCTGAAGGGATGGCTTTGTGGTTAAGAGTACCCTTTGCTTTTGCAAAGACTCCTGAATTCAGCTCTCAGCATCCACGTTCACAGGCTGTAACTCCAGCTCTAGGGCACTGGACACTTTCTTCTTCCCTCTGCCGGTGTCTGTACTCATGAGTACATACCCATATTCAGACATAAAGCATATACATAATAAGAAGAAATACATCTTACAAAACAACCACAAAATCCCGAGTATACAGGAATGGAAAGGGTGGGAGTGTGGTCCCTGTACGTGCTGTGCACTTGTGGATAACAGGAAAGTTACTGTTCTCACCACCTTGTGCTGGTGGCGATGACCCAGCACAATTGTTGACTCTAGGTATAGCCTCAGAAAACAAGGCTGCTGTGATTAAGGGAAGACCAGTGCACAGTACGATTAGTAAAAGCACAAAGGTCCCAGTTTAACTGGCAGCACAGCCTTTGTGCTGACACCTGCTGGCGACAAGAGCTATGAGTTGAGTGTCTATCTCCATTCAGGTGCCAGCCCTGTGCTCTCCGTGAGGACTTATGAAGTACCCAATCACATAAAACCCCTTGCAACCTTTCCCAATAATTGGAGCCTGAAAAGTGATCTGGTCAGCACCCAGTTTCTATGGCCGCTACCAAGCCAGCCAGCACGTTCTAATAATCCTCCGCAGGTGTTAGCCCCCAGGATTGCACAGCAATTTACAAAGATTAGTTAGAAGTGCTTCTCGACATTCTTCTTAGGGAGAGGCAGGAGTGGAGACCACTAAACGGGTGGTAAATTAGCCTCCCGGAGGGTGGGAAAGGGAATATTCTGCCTGCGGGCATCTCCGGTTCAAGTCAGGACTGTGTCTGAGAAACTCTGAGCCCTATGAGTCAGCAGGGAAACAAAACTTCATCGAAGATTCGAAAAAGACTCAATTGTAAGGAAATTAGGAGGCTGCGTGTGTTTATTCTTTTACTTGTAAAATGATGTATAAACACCCAAATTTGTTACTACGCCCTTCCACCGGAATCCTGGCAAGTTGCCTAAGATTAGCTGCAGTTTTGAAGATCCCAGCACGTGCCGCAGCACAGTGAGCTGCGGTGAGCTGCTCTTCCCTGAACCAGAACCGACACCCCCGTTCCTGAGAGGCTTTCGGGGGACTCGCAGCTGTAAATGCAAAAGTTGGATGTCTGTCAGTTTGGAAGCTGCCCTGAGCCTAGTGCTCTGAGGATCCATTGGCAAAGCCTGGGGAATGGAGGGAGAGAAAGCAGCCATGGGGGCCATTGAGGAAGTGCAGCTGCTGTGTGCCAAGGGGGAGGGGCGGGCGCTTCAGTGACGTTCTGTTTGGTTCCTGCAACCAAGGCACAAATTAAAGTAAAATTAGAGACTTTCTTCGGGCAATTGGATGACGGGAGGAGAAGGAAGATAAGGAAGCAGAGCTTTTAAGGACAGCGATTTGAGAACATCTGAGACAAATCAAGCCAGTGACTGAGTCTTCATCTTTTTTTTTTTTTTTTATTTATTGTGGAGTACTTACTGACTTTCTTTTTGGATTCCGGAGGGGTTCCCTTCCCCCCTTCCTTTCCCTTTTTGCATCATGCACATGTAAATGTGATTGAGGATTCTTTCCTCAGATCTGCTGCCTCGGCAGCCTTCCTGACAGCTGGCCTGGCTGGGGAACCACGCTGGAGGCTGGCTGCCATGGACTAGTTTCCATGGGCTGCCTGGGGGGATGTTTGCATCCGGGGAGGCCCCAGAGACCCTCTTGACGGTTGAATCGCTGAAAGAAAAGAAGAAAAAGGTGGAGGACCCATCCACAGGCCCGAAACCTCTCCCCTTGGCCCACAGGGGGCGCCCAAACCACCCTCACCATTTTCTCTGTCTCCATAACTGGCCGCTGTTGTCAGAGTGCCGTTGCCTGCAGAATGCCCAAAGTTCAGGTAGGTCTGGAAAAGTTCTAGACCCCACATCCTCCTTTCTTCCCAGCTAGGCTGTGTCTTTAGAACGCCAAGAGAAGCTTGTACAGTTAGTTCTTTCCCACTCTATCGTAGCTGATAGACAACCTTGACATATTTACATATTTCTCTGCCTCTACTCAGCCTCTTTCTGAGTTTGCCCTTCCTTTCCTGCCCACTGTGGCTTCAGGACATATCCATTTGTTTACAGGTTTTTTCTTTTTTTCTTTTCTGTCTTTCCTTTCCTCTCTCTGGCCAGGCAAATGCTCATGAATTACCAGAACCTATCTTCAGTGCTTTAGCTTCCCACAGTGTCTCTGGAATTAACTTATGAGCTCTAGGGAGCCTAACCTTGCCTGTAGTAAACCGCCTTTAAAGTTCAGTGAGTTTACATTCCCTCCTGGGTATTTGAGGGGAACTTAGTGCACTGAAACAGTATTTTAAGTCTTCCTTCTTTATCTGAAACTCATAAAGTCTCTGTAGTGACCCCTCTAGAGGTCATAGCTGGCATAGACGGTAGATGGCCACCAGGAGAGCTCCGAAGAACCTAGCTTTAACCCTAAGGACAAATATATCTGTCTTAGTTAGGGTTCCTATTGCTGTGAAGAGACACCATGGCCATGGTAACACTTATGAAGGGAAAACATTTAATTAGGGTTGGCTTACAGTTTCAGAGGTTTAGTCCATCGTCATCCTGGCAGGAAGCATGGCAGTGCACAGGTAGACATGGTGCAAGAGAAGGAACTGAGAGTTCTACATCTTTATCTGCAGGCAACAGGAAATGAATTGTCGTGCTGGGCATGGCTTGAGCATATATGAGACCTCAAAGCCTGACTCCATAGTGACACACTTCTTCCAAAAGGCCACACCTCCTAATAGTGCCACTCCCTATGTGCCAAGTGTTAGAACACATGAGTCTATGGGGGCCATGCCTATTCATATCAGCACAATATCCTTGTGCAATCCCTTCCCATGAGTAGGGCCTATATTTATTGACTTAATTATAAATGACAACATAAAAACAAACTAAACACAGATCTCACCTCAAAGGAGTAGTGTATTATGTAGCCAAAAGGCCTGAGAACACAGATTTAGGGATACTCCAAACCCCACGGTCTGACATAGTAAAGGTTTCATGAGGTTTTGTGGTATGAAAACAAAGAACAAAGAGAGCCACAAATCAAAACACTTTTTAAAATACATTGGTGGAAATAGGTTGCAGCAAAGCATAGGAATTTCTGCTGTAGGCTTAGATACTATTACTCTATAATAGCATTCTTAGCTCTGGGGTTGATGGAATTTAGCGGTATGCTAAGTTAAAGCCTTATAGAAGGTCTCACCCGATAGTCATGTTAAGTTAGGTGAGATAGAGAGGTGGGTTTCTAAGAAGGCTAAAGGCAGTCCAAGATACTTTTTAATCATACTCTGGACCCGCAGAATACCAACCAATCATTGACTTTCTCCATATTCTGTCATCCTTCGTAGAATGCGCAGATGTGTGTGTGTGTGTGTGGGGTGGTCTGGGAAGTCCTTTTGTATATGTGTTGCTTTTATTGGTTGATGAGTAAAGCTGCTTCAGCCTACAAACCTTGCTTCTCTGCAACACATATATAGAAGGATACCCCATATCAGAAGGGCTGCTTTCCAGAATCTTGAGTTAATTTCAAACAGGATGTAGAGGAGGGATGGGATGCACATCACAACCACAATTAAGGTGTTCCACAGTAGCTCGCATCTTGGGCAAGCTCTCTAACTTTTCCTAGGATTGCTCACCCTGGATGAAGCAGCTGCAGGTGGCGAGGCATCCTACAGGAGATGAAGCATCCTAGAGGGGCTTCCTTGATGAGGGATAAACACCTGCCACACGAGCCAGCTGGGACACATCTCCTCCTTTCTGGCTGAGCCCTCAGAGGAGACCACAGTCCTGACCAAAACTGTGCTGGAACTCCTCAGAAACTTTGAGCCAGAAGTGCCCTGGGAGGGGGTGCCCAGACTCTTGGCCCCTAAAGTTGTACAGTAACTAAAGAGCCTGTTGGGAGTGTTGTTTGTCACACAACGACAGATAAATAAGACAGCGAACACACAGACCCCTGCAATATTCTATCCTCCTCTCATTTTGTCTTAAAGAAAAAGACCACGGAGTCTGAAAGAGAAACTCTCCAACAGCTGCCCAGCACCAAGAGACTCCTTTCAAAATATTTTTAAGTCTCTGGAAGGAGGAATCTATGTCAGTGATTTCATGCTGGCTCCATCTGAACATAGAGCAACTTTAGTTCTTGAAAAAGGGGTCGGGAAATACACTACATCAAAGTAATTGGAAGTGTCTTAAAAATAAGTAAATGCTCAGTCAGGAGGCAACGGATCTAACAGAAGGACTTAGAAAAGAGAGAGACCTTCCCCAGGGCTGTCTGGCTACGCCTGCTGTTTGGCACACTGAGAACTGCCAAAAATTCTATGCCAATGTTTCAGAACTAGGTTCCTCCTGCCTTCAGGAACTTCAGTGCCAACTCCTTGTCATCACTAACTGCCAATGCGACACATTTCCACCTTTGCCACCACTGCATATGTTCCCTGTACCCATGCTTCATATCCCTTATATAGCTAGCTGTCATGACCTGGTCCACAGCTGTTTCTATTCCCTCTCAGAGGCACGATATTTTCTATGGCCTCCTCCCCAATAAATCTCTTGTAGGAGGTCTGTTATATGGTGTGATTTTTGGTGGCATTCCTTGGGACCTGATGGCCAAGATGCTCTTTCACCACAAAACCCTTTCACCTGCCGTGTGCCAGAGAGGGACCTTCCACAGTGCCAAATGGCTATGCCTACAGTGTACCAGGTAGAGACCTGCTACATTGCTACCTAGCTCGGCCTGTTTTCTTCCCTGGTTTATATGATATTGTCTCATGCCATCCTCAGCTTCTTCCCATGCCAAGATTCTATTACTACCTCCATTTTACAAACAGGAAAGCTATATACACTCTCTAACTTTACATAGATGCTTCAAAATCCATCTCTCAACCACACATTCTTCTGTATTACCATCTATGAAGATCAGTTTTAAGTGGCAAGTTGTTACAACCTAGATTTACCTGGGGGGGAAACATGAAGAGAAGGTGATCTTGACCAGGTTGGCCTGTGGGCATGTCTGTGTGGGTTTGTCTTGATCGAGGTGGGATGGAAGAGCCACCCTTAAGGTGGGCAGTTCCATTTGGGGGGCTGGACCATAAACTGTGAAAGAATGAAGAAAACTGTCTCTAAGCGTGCAGGGATCCATTGCTTTCTCTCTGCTCTTGACTGTGGACGTGATGGAATAGCTGCTTGAGTTCTAGCCTTGACTTCCCTGAAATGCTGGACCATAACCGGAAATTGTAAACCAAAGAAACCTTTTCCTCACCCATGTTGTCTCTTGTCAGGCAGAGCAACAGAAATGAACCTAGATCACCATCTAGGACAAACTTGGGTTAGTAAACACAAACAGGTCTTAGGATTCAGAAGTGCCTGGGGATTGGAAAAAGTGATGAATTCTCTGGAAGTGAAGCTTTCACTGCTATACTCCTATTTCAAAGTTCCACCTCTGGGTGTAAACCTACCTCACCAATCACAACACAGACATACCTGCGCAGAAGCAAATCTTAGATCTTAAATGCTCCATAGCACAAGACTGTATACTTGTTTGGGTTTTGTTTCTCTAAAACAAGGTCTGTCCTCAAACTCAGTGTGTAGCCTACACCCACAATTAATTCCGGACTTTTCTGCCTCCACGTCTAGAGTGTTAAGATTACAGGTATCCCACACGGGACAGTGCTCTAGTCTTCCACGACTGTGTATCAGAAAC
Organism: Alexandromys fortis; assembly: GCF_014885135.2. Lineage (NCBI taxonomy): Eukaryota > Metazoa > Chordata > Mammalia > Rodentia > Cricetidae > Alexandromys > Alexandromys fortis. The sequence goes on from NW_026067994.1 coordinate 2,177,871, forward strand.
ATGGGGGGGAAGGAAGTCCAACAGAGTGCAGAATGTCCTACTGAGGAGCACAGCGCCTAACTGGTACCTGGCATCAAAACAAGATCAGTCTTGGCAGTATATAAATTAGGAGAGAGAAAAATCCAGAACACTGACTTTATGGGGATGGATGGATAAAAGAAAGCCATAACTGATGGTCAAATAATACCAGACCACCGAAAGACAACTAGTGCATGATGCAATAGACATAATAGTAGCTGTGTGGCACATGCCCCTCTCAATGCTTTACAGCTCATTTGATTTCTTAGTATAATTGCAAGAGTTAGTTCTAGTTTTCCTGTTCCCCACATGAAGAAACTGAGACCCAAGGAGATTACTGTGGACCACAAGTAACGAATAGAAAGACCAAGATACAAGGGGGAAATAATGCATGCTCTCACATGTGATGGTTGATCCATTGCTAAACTGGCCTCTCTGGAGGGCTACTTCACCACCTGGCCGCTGACTTCCCTTAGATGAGCAACACAGAGGAGACTGTGAGAGACCTTACTCCACAGAGCCAGGGTGTCTGAGGATGACTCACAGAGGCAGTGACCCTTCCCTTCCAAGATGGCATCCACAGTGTTTAGTTGTGACACTAAATCTTTTAGCAATCGAGTTTGAAAAAAGGGTAGTGTGGAGCTGAAAAACTTGTGAGCTGACGGATAGGGAGACTTAGGGTTTGGGACATTTAAGCTTGTTGGCTCTGGTAGAACAAGGGCATAAAAAGGAGCTGTTGCCAGAGTTACCTGGCATCTTGGCTAGCAGATCCGATACAGAGTGAGCGTGGATAAACAAAAGAAATGGGAAAGGTCAGAAATAAATATTCAGCCCTAGTGGAATTTCACCAAGTATCAAATATTTAACATTATGGGCAAGGGCTTCAGACTCCCAACACAACAGAGCATAAGACAAGGGTCCCATCCTGTTTATGGAAAAACAAATAAACAAACAAAAAAAACCCAAAAACCACTTTCAAATGTCTAGTTCAATCTGGGAGGACATATTTCATTAGGCAAAGAAAGAGTTATTCTTCATCCTGTAGATCTTCGTTAACTGCAGGCTTGGGATGGGACAGGTAACATAATGGAAGTAGCGTTGAAAGGAGATTAACGAAGCAGTCACGCAAGCAGTAAACTGCTTTGGTCTTGCTGTTACAAAGTCCCCAGGCACCTCTTGTCCCCTACCTAGCCTTCATAGCTGGAGGTCTAAAGCTTAATGCTGGCACAACAGAGTGATGGATCGGGTTCCCATCGCACACTTCAGAGAGGAGGGAATACAGTTCTCCCTAATAAGGACAGCAAATATTACATACACGTCTATATATTCTATAATATATACTTCTATGTTGTGACTATGTAATAATGTATATATGCACAAATTTATACTAGATGCACATATACATATTCATGTATGTATTTGCATATGCATGCATATCTGCATACATACCAGCTGCTGGTAAACATCTCTAGGGCGTTTCCCTTCTTCATTACCAAGTGACAAGTCTAGAGAAGCCTTTCTAAAGTCTCGCCAGCACTGTGATTCTGGTTGCCCATCGCAGCTCTCTTTCCATTACCATATTCATCAAAAGCCATCCACACATTCATTCCCTACCTATCAGCTGCCTTCGGGAGCATCTAATGCCACCTGCCACCCTGCATCCTTACAGTCATGGGAGCAAGACCCAGATTACAGAGGTGTCTGCCTTGGGGGTACCAGCCTGGATGAGGGGGTCGGAGAGCTCCTATTTCCACCTGACATATGTCTGACTTAAGTTGTTTCTGTTGCAAGATAAGTCTGTTTCCCCCTAGTTTTTCCATACAGTACTGCGGGCAAGAACCACCTGAGTGCAGCAACCTTCCACTACAAGCCTAAGCTACCTCTCTTGCTCCTCTCCATACACAGCTATCTTCAGCTGAAGATGTGCTGTTTGGAACAGATCTTTGTCTTGTATAGATGAGAAGGAAAAGAAGTTGTTCTTTTCTTGAGCATCTACTATGTTTGCATCCCATTTTAAACCTGTTTTATATTTTACAAAGGGCTAGAGGAATAGCTTTTTTTTTTTTTACATAATTTTTAGTTGTTTATTTGGGAATTTCACATCATGCATCCCAATCCCTCTCATTTCCCCATCCTTCATTCTTGTAGTTTTCCCCTGCCAAAGAAAAATTTAAAAAGAAATTTAAAAAAATAAAAAATAGAAATATTAATTAGAAAACAAATGTTGGCAGAGCTGTCCCACCTTTCAGCCTTTCAGCCCCAAAGAAACACACAGAGGTCTACATTAATTATAAACTGGTTGGCCTGTTAGCTCAGGCTTCTTATCAACTCTTATAACTTATATTAGCCCATAATTGTTGTCTGTGTTAGCCATATGGTTTGGTACCTTTTTTGGTGAGGCAGTCACATCTTGCTTGCTCTGTATCTGGTTTCCCCTGTGCTTGGTTGATGACTGCAGACTGACTCTTTCCTCTTCCCAGAATTCTCCTGTTCTCATCGCCCCACCTCTACTTCTGCCTGGTTGCCCAGACTATACTTCCTGCCTGGCTACTGGCCAATCAGTGTTTTATTAAAATACAAGTAGCAGGATAAAAGACCATTGTCCCACAGCAAAACAAAAATGAACAAATAAACAAAAGCAATTCACTCCTCTGTCTTCCCCTCCTCTCCATCTTCTTTTCATTCATCTTAGTGGCATTGGGAGCTTCTGTGTACTAAGCAGTAGATCTTTTTGTCTAAGCAGCTTTACTTACAAATGTTCACTGTGTAATGTGTTGTTGGTCAGGTTCAAGGCCTCTGACTTCTGTTATACCATCAACTCTGGACCCTCACAGCAACTCCTCTTGAATATCCTCCTGTTTGCCTGAGTCATGGAGAAGAGATCCTGTGGATAGGGTTGCTCAGGATCAGTCCCTTCATATACTCCAGGAAGTCATAGATGGGCTAGATGTTGGCAAGTGCCAACTCAAAGTCTCTGATGTAGGCCTGGGTGGTAGCTGTTGGGACCACCATCCACATGCAATGGTCAGAACGGTTCTCCCATACCCGTGATTGTGGGTGGGGCCAACTCTCCAGTGCCTGGGTCATGGGAGCTCACTATCTTGGGACCAACTAGGAGCAGGGTCAGCTCTCTGGTGAGGTAGGATGTCAATTCTTCCAAAGCCAGTGAGGGGTAGGGCCAGTTCAGCATGGCCCTCGTATTTTAACACATGGGTTTGCATGGCCTCTGTGGTAAAATGAACAAGGGACACCAACACAGACCTCACCTCAGCTGCAGCAGACTCAGATATGGCCAGCAGCAGTAGGTTGAATATCACCATGGCCCTGTGTGGCAGTGTAGGCCACTTATATCAGCATGGCCCCATCCACAGCACATTCCTCGGACCCCAAAATGGCCACAGATGGCAGCCCAGAACCTGAGCATCTATGTGAACTTTGATGGCAACATGGGCTGTTGACATCAACACAGAACCCAGCTGCTATTGTGTTGACTTTAGACCTAGGCTAGGTCATTGCCATTGTCAAAAGAAAACTGAGTGTTAACCTCTAAGATATAGTTTCCTCCCCCTTTGTGAACATTGTTTCTCTGTCTACCTCCTAAAGACCAAAAGCTACCTTCTTTCCTCTTTAAGTTTGGAGACAGCATCTTAGCATGCAGCCTGGGAAGACTTGGAACTCATGATCCCCTGCCTCAGCTTTGAGAGATGGCATCACACCCGAGTCTACGTCCTTTGGTCTAAGATTGACAGCCTCTCCAATTCACAACCGGAAAGCATTGGTGTTCAGTAGTGACCAGGTCAGAAAATCAGGCCAGTGCTCTGCTGGCCAGTGTGTCAATCATAGGAATAACATGTGGGATGCCTCTATAGAACTGGGGAGTTTTCTTTCTCTCCCAAAAGCTGTTTGCTTTTGTTCTGCCATGGTGCTTGGCTCATGCACCCATGGTCCAATGTTTCCTTTCTTCATCCTAATAATACATATGACACACAACACATGCACAAGTTAAGCATGTTCATCTGCACAAATATGTGTGCACACACAGTGGGTCAGCGATGACCTTCGGATGTTCTCCAACTGCCTCTGTCGATTTGCTTCCAGGAAATTGTCGGTCTCCTTGCTTGCCATGTTTCCATGGTACAGCTCAGCTCCTCTGGGTCTCTTTCCTGCCTCCCCGGCATGCTGGGCTCGGAGCAGCTGTGCAGGAGCCTGCTGTCCTCTCAGATGGCACCATCCCTGTCAGTCCGGCCATGCCTGGCAGCTGGAATTGCAATCTGCCTTGTTTACAATGCATTGTAATTGCAGACACGGGCTGCGCTGTCACTTGTAATTTTATCTTGTCCTGTTCTCCCGCTTACTCCCTTGCCTAAGTGTCAAGCAGTTGCCCTTGTGAGAGGCACTGTTGGCAGGAAATGTGCCCAGCATCCAGTGAAACGCACACTGTTATTTATAACTCGTTTTCTCCTCCTACACTGGAGACAGGAACCAGGCAAGGGGCAGAGCTGCCCCTCCAAAGCCCCCACCATCCCTCACACCCTCTGCCCTGTGCCACCATGTCTGGAGCCATTGATGCAGCTTCTGCCTCTTTTTGGATGTAATTTCAATAAACCTAGATGTGGGAAGGGAATCACCTGCTCAGCTAATCTCTGCTGAGCCATTTCCTTGCCAAGTTCTCCATGGGTCAGGTGGTAGAACCTTCTGGAGACAGAAAACTGGAAAGTTGATTCGAGTACATCAGAAGTGGCAAGTGAGAGAGCCTCTCTTCAGAAGTCCTAAGTCACAGGCTTCTTCCTGTAGGTTTGAAATAGGCCAAGGAAATAGACACACCTACGCATGCCACGCTGTTCCAAATCCTTGACATGTTACCTTGTTGAGTCTCTGTGACAGTTCCTCTAGCAGCACTATTATCCTGGCTCACAGGAAAGAAAACTGTACCCACATGGTCAGTTCAGGGGTTTCAACCAGGAAAATGCCTTGAAAGCTAAGGTGGGAAACAGCTCTATCTAGTTCTGCAATTCTGGTCTGTTGTGTTTTGTCCACACCCCAGCTGTGGCCTCATGAGGATGGGCTTCTCTGTTACCAACATTCTCAGCCATCTCTGTAGTGACTTGTGTTAGATGACCTGACTTGGTGATCCTTGAGGGCCTGTCATGGATTCCTTCTCTCCAGCATCTTGCCGGCTCTCTGTGGGGCTCCTGGGCAGATGTGCTATGCTGAATGTATTCCAGGGCCAGAGTTTGCTGCCAATCGCCGATGTCTCTGAGCTAACTTTCTAGACACTGTCCTGCACTTCTGTTTCTGTCAACACTGGCATCCTTTACCTCTAGATCAGCAGTTCTCAATCTGTGGGTCACGACTCCTTTGTGGGTCAAACAACCCTTTCACAGGGGTCACAAGTCAAATATTCTATATATCAGATATTTACATTACAACTCATAAAATAAAAATTACAGTTATGGAATAGAAAAATAATTTTATGGTTGGGGTCACCAAAACATGAGGAATTGAATTAAAAGGTCACAGCATTAGGAAGGTGAGAACCGCTGGTCTCGATGCATAAGGCACCTTGCTCTAGACAAAGCTAGAAGGTAGGAGAATTCCAGAGTATGCACCTGAGGGTCACTGGAGTCAGAGAGAAACAGGGCCACTAGTTGCACACACGTGTGTTTCTAACACACGGATACCAGGAAAGGCTATAGAGAAAACTGTCTGTGGAGCTGTTAAAGAAACCCCACACAGAGATTGTCTGGTACCTGAGGAGAGGATTTATTGCCTCTGATAGCTTACAGTTCATCATGAGGGGCAGGAATTCTGGAGGCAGAAACTGAAGCAGAACCTTGGAGGAATGTTGTCTGGGTTTCTGACCTGCCTGGTTTCTGTCCTCCCACCAGGTCCCACAGCTGTTTAGCCCCAAAGAAATCACATGGATGTTTATACTAATGATAAACTGATTTGTCCGTTAGCTCAGGCTTCTTATTAACTCTTATAACTTATAATAACCTATTATTCTTATCTATGTTAGCCACATGGCTTGGTACCTTTTTCAGCTGGGCAATCACATCTTTCTTCTTCTGTGGTTGGGACAGAACTGGGGAGGAATGGGCTTCCTCCTTCCCAGAGTTTTCCTATTCTCATTGACCACCTCTACTTCCTGTCTGGTTGTCCTACCTATACTTCCTGACTGGCTACTGGCCAATCAATGTTTATTTAAAACATAATTGACAGAATATAGACAATTGTCCCGCACCAGAGGAAGGCTAGAGAAGTTGACAGGAAGGGGGAAAAGCCAACTGTTGCACACTATGATGTCTCCAGAGTCATTTCTCCCCTTGGCCTCTCGTGGTCTTCCATTCTTGCTCAGCCAGTCATTAGCTGTGTGTTTCTTGAGCCACTTTTGCAACCTCTCTGTGCCATGTCTCCTTATTTTTTTGTAAAACTGGACTATTAGCACTTCTTTCTTGTGGGTTTTTTTTTTGAGCTTATTTTAGTTTTACAAGGTAATAGATGCAAGATTTCATAATGACTACTTTCTTCTTCGTTTTTGAGCAGGGACTCATGTGGCCTACCAGGGCCTCAAAGTCTTGAGTTGCTGGCCTCTCTCTCTAAAGTTCTAGGATTGTAGACCTGTGCCACCATGCCCAGCTCAGACACTAAATGCAGGGTCTAGATCACAGTGAGCCTTCCGACAATCTTGTAATATCACTGCTATTATTTTTTTCACTTTGGGAGCAAAGCCAATGACTTAAAGTAGGTGACTGTGGTTGAGTCCTTAGCATAAGGCTCATAGCTCCCCGAAGGGCCCTTGTGGACACAGCCACCACCCAGACATGGCCCTCCAGCAAATCATTTGTTGGTTTCCTACCTTCTCCTCCACACAGAGCTGTGTGCCCTTCAACAATAGAGGCAATGTGAAAGTTTGATAAGTTCTAATTAGGAAAATGTTCCCATACTCCAGAAGTCAGCCACTCAGTCAGAGGGAAAAGACACCCTGAAATGAAAGGAAACACCTTGCTGTGGGGGGTTCTCAATGGGCCAGAAGGACATAAGGACGAGTAGCACTGAAAGAATTTGCCTTATCTGCTGGGTGGTGTCTTAATTTACAAAGAACACCTCCAGCCTCTAAAAGCTGAGCTCCTCATTCGTAAACATAGAAGAGCATGACAGTTGGAGAGTGACCGACTGTGGCCAGTCTTGGAGGTCCCATGGCAGCTCCTTCACAGGCCATGACTTTGAGCTTTGCGACTGAAGATGATACACCAAACCCTCTGCTGGACCCCTGCCCCTTCAGAAAGACTTCGTCCGGAACGTGGAATTCATGGGAGGAGAGCAGCTGCAGAAGCCCTCAGGCAAAGGCTAAACACCCACAGTAGACTCAGAGACAGTGATACACTGAATGACAGGCTTATGAACTAAACAAAAAGCAGGATAAAGGCCTGAAGGCCAGTCCATCCCAAGAACAAAACCCAAGGGGACATAGGATGTGGACATTCATACTTGGGAGGAGGGAACCCATACCTGGGGTAAGGAAGCCCACATCTGGCTCCACTCACGGCTCCTTTTAGGAGCCAGACCCTTTTTGCAACTGCTCCACATAGCAGGGAGGAATAGAGTTCCCTGTCCTCATAAGCACTTGTTCTTAGTGTGCCTGAGATGCTGGTCTCCACTGCACTCTGTTTCTGTTACTTGTAGCATGAGACTAACACCCCGAGACAGGCGCTAGCTCATGGTGCTTAATGGGAGGACCTGTTGAGTGACTCTGGGGTGCTCTGGGCCTCACTTTCATTCTGAAGATAGTAGAAAGCCCTGCTCCAGGTGATGTAAGGTGATATACTTCCTGGCTTAGCTGTCAAGAACTTAAGACAGTCACTGACGCAAGAGTCCCGGGGTCAGCAAGCACTATCTGTAAAGCCAGATAGTGAGCCTTCTGGTCTGTGACAACCACCAATTCTACCATGGTGAAGCATGGGTAAATGGATGCCTGGGGCTGTGTTTTTGGAGAAACCTGTTTCCTGTTGGCAAAACAGGCAGAAGACAGATTGAGTACAAGCCCTGAGTGGGTTGACCCTCCCAAACCTAGGCTCCTCATGCTCTTCCTGCTGTGCTATGTGAGCGGGGGTGGGGGGTGGGGGAGGCTTTTCTTTAGCGTTCTGATCAGTCTGTGCAAGGAGTCTGAAGAGCTGCCACTGCCTCCCTGAGCATGGGCTTATCTTTGCCTCTGCCTCTGAGGGCTACAACCTTGGCCTGTTTTCCTAATGACTGAGACTCAGTGTGGGCCCTGAGAGATTTAGAAGCTATTCCATGCCAGAAGGAAGGCTGAGTTATCCCGCACAAGGATAAAAGAAACTTCCTTTGCACTCTGCCCTTGTCCCTTTCTCTCTACTACCCTCCCTCACTCTTCCAGCCTCCCATCTCCAGTTCCTCCTCCTCTCCTTTCCACTACCCTCCTCTCCCCTCCCCTCCCATCTTCTTTTCTATCTCCTCCCCTCCTCTCCCCTCCCTTCCCTTCCTCTCCCCTCCTTTGCCCTCCCCTCCTCTTCTATCCCCTCCTCTTCTCTCCCCTCCTTTCCTCTCCTCTCCCCTCTATCTCTCTCTTTTCTCTCCCTCCCAGACATTGGCAGTGCAGAGCCCTGCTCCTCTGTGCACTTCAGGGCCTCTACCCTGAATAAGAACACAAGGAACATACACCAAAGAAGGACCATGTTTTCTGCAGGTGTATGTGGCTCAAGCAAGTATACAGCAATTTTCTGACAAAGAAGAGTCATCTCATAATTGCACCCTTTATCATTAGATTTAAAGGATGTTCATGCAGAAGACTTCAAAAGGGTCCACATTTTCCAGTGTAAAATGTCCACAGATGTCTGAAAATCCCAAAGTCAGATACGCCATGAAACAGCAAAGAAGAAGGATGCCGGTGGCCTGGGGCTCTAGTAATGCAAGCCATGCAGTTTTACCTCTCCAACTGTGAGTTGACTCTTCTCTCTCAGACACCTCCTGAGAAGGAGGGGTCCCTGCCCGTCCTCCTTGCAGGCTGTGAGGAAGGATGAGAGAGGAAACCAGCGGAGGAGGACCTAGCTCATCAGCTTACTGCAGGCAAGAGAGCTAGCATGACAATTATTTCTTGCAGAGTTCCTCGAGGGCTTATTAAAAGTAGGGCAGCTTTCTAGAGTTCTGCCTTCTCTGCTGGCTGGGCTGCCAGGTGGGAAGAAATGGGTGCCTTCCTCTTCCTCAGAGTAGGAGAGTTTGGAAATGATCAATCAACCCGATTTAATTAACAGCTCCTCCACCACATGCTTCTCGATTCTCTTCTGGTTTCTCTCTGTTCTGTTTAGTTGGAGTTCACTTTGGCTGGACAGAGCATGTTTGTGGCTCAGGGTTCAGATATGATGTGTACATGCTCCTGGGTGCCCACGCTTTCTTCATGAGCCGCCCAGGTCCATGGCTGGCGCACCTAGAACATTCATCCTAGAGGCGATGGCAGGACAGCCCTTGGCTCCCTTTCAGGTCATCAACCCAGGAGTTGCAGGCTTCTTCTACACACAGTTCCTTGACTGGAATTTGATACATAGTCTCCTTTGACATCAGTGGGGGGTGGAGACATGCAGTAAGCATGCAAATATTTCAGTCATGTCGGGCTTCTCCATCCGTACGGTTGGCATGTTGCTAACGTCTGCTATAGAGTTAAGAATTTGGTTGACTGTTATTTATATATTCATTCATTCATCCTAAATTGTGATTGGAATCCTACCTTAGAAAGGTCCTATTTCTACTCACAAGGTTCAGATGGTGAGCAGAAGAGAACTTGTCCATCTTGGGGAGCTCCCACAGAGAAGTATTGATATGTGGTAAATGCTGAGCTAGGTGTGCACAACACCCTCAGGGGACATAAAGAGTTCACATGCTTAATATATGTCTAGGAAGACTTCCCAGGGAAGGTAAGGCTACTGTAAGACATAGAGAATGAGTTGGCTTTACCCATGCCAAGAAAACAGTGTGCACAGATGAGGCTGGGAGGAAAAGGAGGTCTCTCCAATCAGACTTGTATCTGCAGTGCAAAAGGCAACCCAGGATTCCTGCCTCCTGGTCAGTTATGTTCCCAAGTGGCTCCATCTTGGAACAGAGCTAGTCAGATATAGAGAACCAGGCCCTGTTTCTATAAAGAGAGATGATGGTCCTTAGGCTAGTGCTCTTCCTTGTCTTCCCCCTCAGAGTACACACACCTCTCTGAGCCTGCGCATACCAGAGGCCAAAGTTGAGCCGTGTGGATACACCTACTCCATCAGAAACTCATTTAGATCTGCTCTTATTAACGAGTCAGGATGTAGCTACTCATGTCAGACCCTCCTCCAAGCAGACTTCTCTAGGGGACTGGGGTGAAGGGTTGTAGGGGGACACCTTGCTGTTTAATAAATAATAGAAAAGCTCCATAAAGTGTCTGGGAAGCACATTCTTCATGCAGAAATGTTACGGAATAACACAGGATGAATAATAGAAAAGGTTATTGAAAAATTCATAATTTCCAAGTGCCTGTGAAGGGCAGCCCCTGTGCAGTCTATTTGCCTGTAGAAAAGTGATTAAAATATATATTATTGTCCTGTCTATAGAAAAATGTATTATTAAGTGGATACTAGTGTGACATTTGAAAAATCCATTTCATTCCATTTAGCAGCAACAGGGTTTTGGCTGCCTCTTTGTGTAGCAGGTTTCACAAGTATTTTAATAAGGCATTTAAAAAACAAAAAGAGATTTTAATTATGGCCCCCTGCTTCCCAACCATACTATTACTTTGCACTCACAGTTCTTCTGCCAAGGAAATTTAAAAACATATAATGGGGAATGTAAATATCCTGCCTGCATTTATTATGTCGATTGCCAAGAAAACAACCTGACCATTGACCAGCACTTAGGGGTCGAAAGAAGAGAATGGGAAATGGATTTGCTGGTAGAAACACAACAAGAAGCAGAGCTTTAGAGTAAAAGGCCCCTAATTCCTGCGAAAATGTTTCCAAATAGCAAGCCACCATGTTTTCCCTAGGGAAACCAGGAGTTATTTTAGGAAGTTACTTCTGATTGGTTCATACTTCTGGATGATGATGTGGACCCAGTTCAGGCATCATCCGATGGTGCCATCCATCCATGGCTTCTCGGTGCAACAGAAACCCTGGGCTTGAGGATCCAATGCCAAGAACAATTCAGAATTGAGATCTGAAACAGCCCAGGCTTCCACTTCCAGATGGGGTAGCTCTCTGGTCCTGCTCAAAGAAAGGGGAGCCTAGGATCTGAGGTGTGTGGGCTACACCCCTCCTCACAGCAAGTTCATACTGAACATGGACAACTCTTAGGTGTGTTCATTTTCTGGACTATGGTGGACCAGGGGTCATCCCAAAGCGTGGGTAGGAAACCCGACAAGCATCACAGTTTCCTAGGTGTACACAAAAGCCAGCACATTGTGAGATGTGGGAGACTCGGTCAACCTCATTAGATTTCAGTTCTCAGGGCAGAAGGAGCAGCTTTCTATCCATTATAGTTTTAGCAAGATTGATTACTTTTCCTTATGTGTATGTGTGCATGTTTGCGAGTGTGCATTCAACGTGTGTTGGGGGGAGGGGTATCCTCAGAGGCCAGAAGAGGGTGCTGAATCTACCTCTGGAACTAGGGTCACAGGCAGTTGTGTGCAGCAGCACAACACAGGTCCCGAAACTAACTGGGGTCCTCTCCCTGAGCAGCAAGTGCCCTTAACCATTGAGCCACCTCTCCAGCCGCCACATTGTAGTTTTCAAATACCTTACTGAAAGCTCATTTAAATAATCAAATTGCTGGTTCCATAAAATCTCATCTAAAAACAGGGAAACTTTTCCCTAGTTGAAGGATGAAAAGACCAAATTACTCCTCACCTTAAACTCACTTCTGCTCCTTTTGTCAGAGTAGATCCCAGAGCCCAGAGCTGTGATTCCATGTATCGTCCTAGAGTAGACTGTGACAGCCGGTGCATCTGGCCATAGCACAAACCCCTTCCAGCTATTCATGTCTTAAGCAAATCTACAGTCTATGAGGAGCTGGGATGAGAATGGCTTCTCTGCCCTCATTTTTGTGACTACTTATTTAGAGACATCATATATTTAGCCATTTGCCAACAAACAATTATTGTGAATTGTGCCTGCCTTGCATTTAGATTCTCGGATACGGAATGTGGGCCGGATATGTCCTTGTTGTACCAGAGCAGTGGCTGCTAAACTGCCTGCTCTCTGGCTATGGACTCCAGAAAACCAGCCTCGTTTAGAGTGACAAGCGGCTTTAATTGGTTAAATCTGAGTGAGCTTTAAAAGACCAACTGATGAAGGGGGCTTGAGAAAGAGCTCATTCAGTCAAGCAAACATTAGGGCCTGAGTTCAATCCCCAGCAACCATGTGGAAAGCAGGGTACAATGATACCTGGCTATAATCCTTGCCTTTGTGAGGCAGAGGCAGGAGGCTCCCTGGGGCTTCTGGCCACTCATCTAGAGACCCTTTCCTGAAAACTAAGGTGGAGAGTGATTGGGGAAAACACTAGACTTGGGCTTCTGTCTAACAAACACACACATGTATTTGTTTCCCCTCCCTCACCCTCACCCCCGCCCCAACCTTCACCTCCTCACATACAGAAGAAACAGAATAAATAGCTCCTCGGTCCACTCTGAAAGGGCAGTTAGTTAATTAAAAGTCCCTCACTTATTTCTGTACCAAAGGCTGATAGCTATTCGGCAAAGCTAGTTGCTGGAACACGGTGGTGCTTCCGTGTGGGTGAGTAAGCAGACGGTGCCTAAGTTCACCAAGTTGCTCTGTCATTCTACTACCTTGAGCTGGACCATTCTGGACTTTCCCTCACTCCACCTGCTCCTCTATGAAGCAGCAGCAGTGGGGACAATGTTGTCATCACCACACAGCCCTGAATTGGTAGCATTGGATGGTACCAAGCATTACGTACATTGAAAATCCCCTTCACGAAAGCACCAGTCTGCTGATGCTTCCCCGGATTCTACATTCTCAGGAGGCTGGGTTTGCTTATTACCCACTCTCTGTAAAGTTCTTGGTGTTTCCTTGGCCTGACAATCAGACAATGAAGCTAATATCCCCCCTGACATTTTACAGTCATGTTGCATTCTCTACGCACTCTGGAGGTGATCCATTTAAGCAGCATTTTTTATACTAGTGCCTCACCCATTTATATCTCTGGATTCTAGACTCTTATATCTGGGCACTTGGCTTCTCCAATGGGTCACCTTTCAGAAAGGTCAGTTTAAGTGTCCCAAATTGAACTCCTTCCATCTTGCACTATACACCAATTCTGGTCTAATGTTCCAGGTGTCACTATGTAGCATCATCAATGGCTCCAGGGTATGCCAACCCCCAGAACTATCTACTCTTCATCCATCCATCCAACTATTCATCCATCTATCTTTCCTTCCTTCCTCCGTCCCTTCCTTCTTTCCTTCATTTACATCCATTTTAGTTATCAGAAAGTTCCGAGTCTTATCTACAAGATGCAGTCCTATATCCTGCCCCACCTACCATGTGCTAATCTAACTTCCCTCTATGCCTCCATTGTCATCACAGTAGCTCAAGACACAGACATCTCTCTTTCTCACAACTAATGTCTTGTATTTACTCTTGTGCTGCTCAATTGATACTCCATATAGTAGGGACTGTGGCATGGTTGCTCCATTGCTTTAATCTTTTGATCATCTCCCATTGCAATGGAATTTAAATATCTTTTAGACCATAAGGCCTACACTGCCTGGCTCAGATTTTTTAACATCATTCATCCTTCCTGTCTGGAATAAAATTGTCTTCTTACCATGCTTCCAACTGAAGCTGACCTTGTTAGTTTATGGATCATACTTGGGATAGATGGGGCTTTGGACTACTTCTACCCAGTTTATTGTTTGGCTAACTCTTCCTTGATTTAAAAAAATAATGGAAATGTGGTATATTAACACGATGAAATACTACACAGCAGGGGAAAAATAATGACATCTTGAAATTTGCAGGCAAATGGATGGATCTAGAAAACATCATATTGAGTAAGGTAACCCAGGCCCAGAAAGCAAATATAATATGCACTCACTCATAAGTGGCTTTTAAACATGAAGTAAAGAAAAACCAGCCCACAATTCACAACCTCAGAGAACCTAGACAAGAAAGAGGACCCTAAGAGAGACATTCATGGATCTAATTTACATGGGAAGTAGAAAAAGACAAGATCTCCTGAGTAAATTGGGAGCATGGGGATTTTGGGAGAGGGTAGAAAGGGAGAGGAGAAGAAGGAAGGGAAGCTAAGAAAAATATATAGCGCAATAAAAACAAGTAAAAAAAATAACGAGTTTTAAGTCATATAATGCCAGTTTAAAACATGTAATTTCAGTAGTTTTTGTTGTGTAACAATCACCACCATTGATTTTCAAGACTGTTTAAACCTTGTGTTTTACTTTTATTTCTATTGCTGTGATAAAAACACAATGACCAAAAGTATCACTTCTAGGTAACCATTTATCATCCAGAGAAGTCAGGGCAGCAACTCAAGTACAGTGGAACCTGGAGGTAGGAACTTATGCAGAGGCCAAGGAGGATTGCTGTTTATTGGTTTGCTCCTCGTGGTTTGCTCAGCCTGCTTTCTTATACCACCCAGATCCACCAGTTCAGGGATAGCACTAACGCCAAGAGGATGGGCCCGCCCACATCAATCCTAAATCATGAAAAGACAACACAGGCATTCCTACAGGCCAGTTTGGTGGAAGCATTATCTCAACTGAAGTTCTTTCTTCTCAAATGGCATTAGCTTGTGTCAATTGACATAAAACCAACCATGGCACATTAACAGTGGTGCTAGGTTACCCTCAGCACTGGTCACAGACCACACTAGTCTGTCTCTGTCTCTGCTGATTTTCCTGTATGACCAATGAATAGAAATTAAATCATATAAGAGGTTTTCTTTAATGACTGACTTTTTCCATTTTACATAATTTTTAAAGCTAATCTACAGTGAAAGCATGTGTATTTCATGCTCCATTACCAACTATACTCAAATAAAATAATACCTTACTCTATAGCTATGCCATATTCATTTTATTTCTTCATAAGAAGGAAAATATTCACACTTTACCTGTGGTGGCTAATGCTGCTAGGACCATCCACGTGCAGATTTTAGTACAGGCACATGCTTACACTCCCCCAGATATTCAGAGAAATAAACATGCTGACTGGTTTACAGGTAGCTTTACTTTAAAATTCCTTAGAGGCCCCCAGGCCAGCAAGATGGCTCAGTTGGTCAAAGCACTTTCTGCCAAGTCTGATGACCAGAGATCAATCCTCCAGACCCATATGGTAGGAGAAAGTCAACGTCTCAAAATTGTCCTCTGTTCTCCAAAACTAGTGCTGTAAACTCCTCATTCACACACACACACACACACACACACACACACACACGTGCACATGTGTGTGCACGCACACACACTTTTGAAGATCCAAACTGTTTTCCAAAGTAATCACACCATTTGACATGCTAACATCCATTCGGGGTGGTTTCAGACTGTGTGTGCTCCCAACACACTTTCCTTATCCATTCTTCAGTCAAGGGGCATTTAGGTTGTTTCTAGGTTCTGGCTATGACAAACAATGCTGCTATAAACATAGTTGAGCACATGTTCTTGTGTCATGATTGAGCATCCTTTGGATATATACCCAAAAGTGGTATTACTGGGTATTATTGAGGAAGGTCATTTCCCAATTTTCTGAGAAATTGCCACACTGACATCCAAAGGGCTGTAACAGTTTTCATTCCCATCAGCAATGCGGGAGTGTTCCCTTTACCGCACAACCTCTCCAGCATAAGTTGTCATCAGTGTTTTTGATCTTGGCCATTCTTACAGGTGTAAAATGGAATCTCAGAGTTGTTTTGATTTGCATTTCTTTGATGACTAAGGATGTTGAACATTTCCTTAAGTCTTTCAGCCATTTTAGATTCTTTTGTTGAGAGTTCTCTGTTAAGTATGTACTCCATTTTTTATTGGATTATTTGTTCTGTTTATGACAAATTTTTTGAGTTCTTTGTATATTTTGGAGATCAGACCTCTGTCTGATGTGGGATTAGGGAAGATCTTTTCCCATTCCGTAGGCTGTCGTTTTGTCTTGTTGACCATGTTCTTTGCTTTACAGAAGCTTTTCAGCTTCAGAAGGTCCCATTTATTAATTGTTTCTCTCAGTGTCTGTGCTACTGGGGTTATATTTAGGAAGTGTTCTCCTGTGCCAATGCGTTCAAGTGTACTTCCCACTTTCTTTTCTATAAGGTTCAGTGTGGCTGGCTTTATGTTGATATCTTTGATCCATTTGGACTTGAATTTTGTGCATGATGATAGAAAAAGATCTATTTTCATTCTTCTACATGTTGATATCCAGTTATGTCAGCACCATTTGTTAAATATGCTTTCTTTTTTCCATTTGATATTTTTTGCTTCTTTGTCAAAAATCAGGTGTTTGAAGGTATGTGGATTAATATTTGAGTCTTCAATGCAGTTCCATTGGTTCTTCTGTCTGTTTTTATGCCAATACCAGTTTGTTTTTACTGGGATTTTGATGGACATTGCATTGAATCTGTAGATTGCTTTTGGTAAGATTACCAGTTTTACTATGTTAATTCTCCTACCCAAGAGCATGGGAGATCTTTCCACTTTCTAGTGTCTTCAATTTCTTTCTTCAAAGATTTAAGGTTCTTGTCATACAAGTCTTCTACTTGTTTGGTTAGAGTTACTCTGAGATATTTTATACTATTTGTGGCTATTGTGAAGGATGATGTTTCTCTGATTTCTTTCTCAGCCCATTTATCATCTGTGTACAGGAGGGTTACTGATTTTTTTTTAAATTAATCTTGTATCCTGCCACATTACTGAAGGTTTTTATAAGTTGTAGAAATTCTTGGTAGAATTTTTGGGTTCGCTTATGTAAACTATCATATCATCGGCAAACAGTGAGAGTTTGACTTTTTCTTTTCTGATTTGTATCCCCTTGATCTCCTTTTGGTGTCTTATTGCTCAATGTTTTTCTTTTGTCACTGTTCAGTTGTTTCAGAACCATTTGGTGAAAACAAAACAAAGAAAACAAAAATGAAAAAAAAACAATAAAACAAAGCAATATAATGCAGCCCTGCTCTTTTTTTCCAGTCTAAATTACATGCTACACTTTGTCAAATGCTGAGTCATAATATATGACACAATATTTGTCAAAAGCATACAGACATAGTACGTTTTCACCATGTTTTGTTCCATTGGCTTGCAGTCTTAGTTGAAGTCAGCACTACACTGTTGATCTCTGGAGCAGCTGGTTGTTTTTAAACATTAGGAAATATGAAGCATCTAAAGTAGTTCTTTCTCAAGACTGCTGTGGATCCTTAGGGGTCTTGGCATTAAAATGTTAATTTTGGGGTCAACTTATCATTTTCTAAGAAAAAAAAAAGAACTGCAATTTTGGTAGAGAGAATGTGTCAATAAATTCGAAAGTTTAACCTCTACACAATATTAAGTCTCACACCTGCGAACAAGGATGTGACTTTGGTATTACTTGGAACTTTAAAATTTTCTTTCTATAACATTTTATCACATGTAAAAATAAAACCTTTACAGTTCTTATTTGAGATTTTTTTCTGAATGTTTTATTTTTCATGATTCTATTTTAAATGGATACTTTTTCTTAATTTCATTTTTAGATTGTCTAGTGATAAAGTGTGCTAGTTTGATTTAATTTCACACATTTATCATGTACCCTGAACCCATGCTGAACTTGTATCTTAGTCCTGTATTTGTCTGACCCGATTCTATTAATTTTCTCTGTATGTGATCATGATGTCTAAAAAAATGAGTTTTAATTTCTCTCTCTTGGCATGTGTGCTTTCTGCGCATTTACCCTCATGACTGGAAGAGAGCACCGAAGGCAGAGTGAGGGGAGAGAAGGTTCCAGAGAGACACAGAGATGGATCGTCTTTTTCAGTCTAAACATTTTTAATGAAGCCAGTCACAGCAGGCACCTGAAAGTAGACAGTTTCAGGCCCCAGGGTCCAGGAAAAGTGTCTTCTCCTTAAGGTCCCCTTAAGGGGAAGTAGGGAGAGGGAAGGTCTTATCTTGAAGGAAACAGGCTTAGTTAGTGTGTGATCTGTGCTACGGAGCATACAGACTTAAGTATGTGATAGAAGCCCAGCAGTGCTGCACAGGGAAGTGGGGCCCGTTACTGTGGAGGGGCAGTTAGGCTGCCTTGGACCCAGGTGGTAGGGGTTTATGGGTTTTGCTTGTTTGTTTGTTTCTTTTCCTTACCTGCTGACTCAAGCATCTTGATGCACTAAAAAGGTGTGAGCAAGTCATCTTTGTTACAGTCTTACAGTTTGGAGTCTTGCTGACAAGTATGGCCTTTACCAAGGGTATTTTATAGCTGTCTGTTTCGGGGCGAGGGTGTTCTTTTCTAGTTTGCTGAGTGTTTTATCATGCAATGGTGTCTTCTCCAATTACAAATCCGCTTATGTGGCCCTTACTTAGAAAGCCCTGATCCTGGCTTCAGACCTACTTCTTGAACTAGCTCATCTCACTCTTATTCCTTAAAGCCAGTATGTTCTCTTATTTTTTTTATAATTACACAAATAGATTTTAATGTTTGTTTTGGCTGGGGGTGAATCTGGAACTTTGTTTATCATTGAGCTCTGGGACCAGCCTGGTTTTCGCCTTTCTTTTTTTTTGTGTGTGTGTATATCATCACCACTTCCAAGAAACCCAGACCACATTTATTCTGATCCTTGCTGTACTTTCTGTATCTACCTCAGTTCTAGATAGATAAGAATCGATCAATCAAAACACTGTTGCTGATTAACTGAGTAAATAAATGTGTGACTGATAGCCAACATTGATAGCTGCCGAATGAACCTATCCTGGAAAGAAGTAGAAATGACCAATGGCCAAAGTTGGGACTTTAGTGACCACAGTGAGGGGTTTGAATGTAACGGGCTTTAATTTCTTTTGATTTAGTATTTATGCATGCATGATGTGTGTGTATGTAGGGGGGTGTGGTGCAGGGATGTCGGTACCACAAAATGTGTGCGAAAGTCAGAGGAGAGCTTTGTGAAGTTTGTTTTCTCCTTCTTTCTCTCTGTGAGCACTCTTGATCAAACTCACGCCATCATCTCGTGTGGAAGTTCCTCTACCAGCTGAGCTATCTCACAGGCCCAAGAAAAATTTTACAGCACAGAATTTCAAACTGTAGCCAGAACAAAAATAGATAGATAGATAGATAGATAGATAGATAGATAGATAGATAACTAAACAAAGGTTTCAAGCTTGTGAGAGCAGGTAGACCTTGTTCAAGGTGTGCACACTCATCCCCTCCCGAATCAGTAAGCACTGTGGTCAAGAACGTGGGTTAACAAGATGCGGTTTCTGTTTGTTTCCAGGGTAACAAAGGGCAATGAGAGCTGTTAAATTCTTCTTGGCAGTGAAGAATCCTAGGCACCCGGCCAAGCGCCTTTGGGGAATTTCCCTATCGTAGCCAGCCGCGTAGCAGAAAGGTGAAGCCATAGCACAGGGGACCGTGTGGTCGCTGGCTAAATAACCTCTCAGTGTGGTTTTATCATCTGTTTCATCTAATTCCCTTCACCACCCCGGAGTTAAACATGTCCATTTCTCAGCCCCCTCCCCTGAGCCCTCGTCACCATCATCTAAATTAAAATCTTTTATCAGTTTTTGGGTAATCCCCTTTGATGGCCCATGTATGACAGAATCCTTCTCTCGCACACCTTGCGTGTCAGTGCAGATAACTTCTGAGCAGCTAAATGGCTTTGAACATCACACACACACGCATCACTTGCACCAATCAGGAGCTGGCAAAGGGACTAGAGGTTTAAGAAAGTGCCTTAGAGCCTGAACTGTCAGCTGCCTCATGTTTACCTCTGTAGAGGGCAGAGTATGGCTTGGTGTGGTGGTTCTCCAGGACTGTGTTCTGTTTTCAGTGCGGCTGTTTTTTCCATCACAAACTTTGCTTCCCTAGCTTTTGTTGGTCACTTCGTGGCAAAATTATAACTATAAAATTCCACTTGAGGAAGTAGTAGCATTTTGTGGGCTAATTAGTTCCTATCATGACCTGACCCATAATTGCAACTTCATCTTTTCCTCCGTTTCCTCCTCAGTCCCTCATGACTCTTCTGTCCTGGAGAAGTAGACGCTGCAGTGTGTAGGGTGGGTAGTGTGTGGGCTGAGGTTAGCAGACTAGCTTTAAATTCTACCTGTAATGACTACTCTCTGTAAAATCCTAAATGGGGTATCCAAGACCTTCAAACTCAATCTTCGTCTATAAAACGAGCACTCCAATTCTCTTCTACCACTTATTCAAAGGGACATATAATTGATAGTGACTGTCCTTATTTTTATGGGCACCCTCCATGCTCAGTTATAAACCATATAGGAGATCCCACAAGGCAGGCAAGAGCTATATTTTTTTTTCTGTGGTGTCGGCGTGCAGTGAGCATTTCTGAATGAGTGAATGAGATGACTGGATAAGAAAAATTCAGCAGACAAGGAGGCACTGAGTAGGTGGTCAAGAAGTAATTATATTTTTCACTAGTTTAAATGCTGCTTAGACTCTTTCTATAGATTGGCACTTTAGAAAGCTCCTTCACCGGGAACCATAAAAGGACAGTGATGGTATCATACTGTTTGCCATCAGTGATGACAGCCTCATGCCGCCTGACTACCCAGGACAGTGGTGCAATGGCTACTGTCTGACCTGGTCTATCAGTCTTGCCCCAGGGACCATCTCTAGGACGTGTGTGGTGCCTTCCTTTTGGCCCTTCAGTTTTTCAAGTCTTGCTTGCGTTCTCACCCCAGCTCCTCAGTTCAGCCTCCACTCTGTTTCCTTCTTCCTATTTTTCTTTCTTCAATGAACCTGGCTCATGCAGCCAACTTGGATGTCATCTAGGCCTACCAACTCATCTGTCCAATAAGAAACACCCCTCAGAGGCATCTTGCTTTGACCTTATCCCACAGTGAGTTCATGTGAAGACTTGGTGGCACACCAGACTTCTAACCCCGACCCTATTGTCTTTCTTGTATGTGTGTTCCTGATAGTGACAGCAAATAAAAGTGTAAATAGTGATTTGTTATTACTTATTTATTTATTTATTAAAGATTTCTGCCTCCTCCCCGCCACTGCCTCTCATTCCCTCCCCCTCCCCCAACCAACTCCCCCTCCCTCATCAGCCCAAAGAGCAGTCAGGGTTCCCTGTCCTGTGGGAAGTCCAAGGACCTCCCACCTCCTTCCAGGTCTAGTAAGGTGAGCATCCAAACAGACTAGGCTCCCACAAAGCCAGTACATGCAGTAGGATCAAAACCCAGTGCCATTGTTCTTGAGTTCTCAGCAGTGATTTGAAACCCACCCCCCTCCCCAGAGGAACTGACTGATGAATCAAAACTACGCATACGTCTAGTAGTTGAAGCCTAAGGATGCGGGTGGGTGACAGGCTGTGGGCAGGAAACCGCACATCCCTTTCCCCTGAAGCTTAGGAAGCTGATCTACCCAGAGGTTCTGTGGAGCTTCTTCCTACAGGCTCTGGATGTGAGTGTGCAGCTGCTGGGTCCCGTTCACTGGGACGTGCTGGCTTTATCATTTTGAGTTTGATTTTTTTCTCTGCTACATTGCTAGCCTGGGCTAGGGTTACTAGATAGGGTGTGCTATTTTTCCATTATTAGTCCTGGCTTAATAACAGACCTCAGAGCTATGGCCAAAGCCCTGTGATTAAAGTTATCTAAACCAAGAGGAAGCCAGGATGGAGAGAGCAGCCAGCAGGAAAGCGCATGGCCCACACTGGGTAATGGAAGCTGTGACCTAAGCCTCCATCTCTGATTTCAATTTCCCCCGTATCTGCTTCCGTGCTGTGCAGTTTCCTGACTGTGAGTCCAGTTGGATTTCCATTGACAGGCTTTGGCTTAATCCTGAACAGATCGAAGACAGCTACGATGGCCCTGGAAAAGCAGGCTGTGCTTTGCATTTGACCGGCTTTATTTCTTGGTGTTTTCTGTGTGAATAACAATGCCGAGCCCTGGGCCCTGCACTAAACAGATTCTTAGTTGCTGGGTATGTAAAGGATTACTCTTCTTTGCACACACCTTCCCTGAACAGACAAACAGGCTTCTGTCTTTCACCCTTCCTCCCGGTCCCGAGTTTACTTAATATAAATGTTAATTAGGATGGGAGTCCAACATTCTCATTCTCTCTGGAGTTTGAGGGAGCCACTGAGGACAACCTTCCCAGCTGCTGGGGCTAGTTGATCTCAGGGCACCTATCTTCCTTGTGTGAAAGAGGTAGGAACTGCTGCCCTTGGAAGCAGCAGAAGGACGTTTCTTTGTTACAATCCTTTGTGCAATTTTGGCATTATCCTCTTAACACCGTCTTTTGGAAAACAAAAATGTACAAGCACAAATTACTTCAGCTTCCCACAGTGGGTCGTCCCTACATGGGACACTTGCCAATGGGCACCAAAACAATCATTAAACTGTCAGATGATGAACCAGGTAAACTGAGAGAGAAAGTAAACCTGGCATAGGCAAAGAAAAGAAATCAAGGAATCAGCAGCAACGGAGGAAATGGAAGGCATTCTCTGCTGGGCAGAGCGCCTCAGGCCCCTTACCGACCCATCACATGTCCTCACCATGTCAGAAAACGAAGCCTTTTCCACCTGAGATGGATATTGAGCCAGAAGAGAAAGAAAGGAATCCATTAAAAAACACTGTTCCTGGGGCTTCTGTTGGGGTTTTCAGCCCATGGAACTCATTAGTGTGTTAAGTACTTGAATTGTTATCAGTTATGGAGCAGCGTGCACCATCCGCGCTGCTGGGTTGCGGAAGATGCACCGTCTACAAAACGGTTATTTTTCAGTGGAGCCCTGCACTTGGATCAAGGAAAGCCTGCCTTAAGCACAGGGTTTTGCACTGTAGCAAATGAGCTAATTGGGCAACAACATAAGTCAAAGTTGAAGAGCAGAAGAGCGTGGGGGAGGAGCAGAAGCTCTGGAAGCAGGAGCAGCTAGAAAGGATGCCGGTCACACATGGACATTCACTGGACAGGGCAAGGTCCTATCAGCAGCAGGTTTAAAGATGGATTGGAATAGAAGCATGGGGGTTAGGATGCT
The DNA here is from genome assembly GCF_014885135.2 of Alexandromys fortis. NCBI lineage: Eukaryota > Metazoa > Chordata > Mammalia > Rodentia > Cricetidae > Alexandromys > Alexandromys fortis. The sequence continues at coordinate 2,201,070 of NW_026067994.1, forward strand.
TATGTTGGCCAGGCGTGAAACGTAAGTCTAATTGGCCTCTGGAATCAAATCTGAGTACCCTAAGTTCTAGGCCAAAGCATTCTGACTTTTACCTGACAGCAAAGCAAGAACACTGAAAGCCTGTTTGAGCAGGGAGAAGGAAGAAATGATAGAAGTAGCATTAAAAAAATAAATAAAACAAAAAACAAAATTGATTTGGTGTGAGTATATAGTTGGACTGGGATGGCGGGGTGGTTTGGGTACTAATGCAAATACTGCTGAATGCTGATTACACCTGAAGACTGGAATAAGAATAAAAAGGAAGACTGGAGAAGAGACAGCCCAGCTTCTTTCCCTGAGTTAAGTGGATAGAAAGGAGAGCATGATGCACTGAGAAGAGTTCCCGAGGCTTAGCACCCAAGGGATGCATTGTGAGCAAGCAGATGTGAATTAGGAGGGAAGGCTGGCTTTGAAGGAGGAAATCTGTCTTTTCCCAAGCTTGTTAAGTGTGAATAACAGGATATCCTGATGTTGGAAGGTAGAGAAACCCAATTAGAACTTGGGCTTCGAATGATACCTCATTCTATACAGAACTAATTTATCGTTCCTGGATGTGCGATATCATTTGTAATCATAGGCTCCACGCTGTGTGTGTACATAGATTTGGTAATTACAGGATAAATCCTCTGGCTTTTTGCCTCTCTGACTCCTTTGTATGGAATCATATTGCTCTGGGACCAAGTGAACAATAGATCAAAGAGGAATCCTCTTCTGTAAGGAGACAGGAAGAGAGGAAAGAGAAAGACAAAATGTCCATAATTCAAAAAGAGCTGGGTCCCAAACATACACACTGGCCCTGTTGCTAGTCACAAGAACCTGGACCTAGCAACAGAATGATAATGATAAGAAACAGGGTAACTGCATCCTAGAATGGGACTCAATTTAGTAATCAATCAAAGCAGAAAAAAGCAAGGATTTCCCACATGGAGCTATCATTATTTGCTCATACATCTGTGTTGTGGTCGTGTTTTCTGAGGCTGGCCAAAAGAGGACTTCTGAAGATCAAGTGCCCATTCATTATGGCAGCTGCCCAATGCAGGAGACCCTCACCTCCCAGCATACATCCTATCCATGTTTGGTCCCTTTCCATGACAGACCAAGAATGGCTTGATGTAACTCAAAACATCCAAGTGACCATATGTGACCCCAGAGGCTAGAACACAAAAGGCATTATCATTCTTGCCTTATTTTCTTGGATCACTTTTTCTGGAGAAAAGTTGGCATTTATCACCTGTTATCATTACCTGTTATCACTTTTGTGGCCAAATACATGATGAGAAGCAACTTAAGGCAGGGAGGATTTATTCTGGGTTTGCAGTCTTCTACAGTGAGGAAGCCATGCTAGTATGCTGCTGCTTGGTATCGATGCTTGTGGTGGGGATGCCTTACATCTCAGTGGCACAGGAAGCAGAGCTGGGACAGGAAGCAGAGGTTTTAAATTCAAGACCTATGCTTCAGTGATCTCCTGCCTGCCTCAGAGACCCACCTCCTAATGGTTCCATAACCTCCCAAGACAGCATCACCAACTGGGACCAGAATGGTCAAGCCTATGAGCCATTGGGGGGGTGCTTCAAGGTGTAATACCTGGCTACCTTTCTGAGATCAATCAGTAACTAACACTTAACATATGTGAACCACCTCTGATGTAGATCATCTCAACTACAGCCAGACTATTTGAGTCCCAACAGTGTCTCACCTCTATCTCATATATGGCTCTAAGACAGAATTTTCTAGTCAAACTGGTCATAAGTTCTTGACACAAGGGAATATGGTATTATTGTATTTTAAACAATTAACATATGGGCTGATATATACTCAACAATAAAAAATACGCTTAGGTTCTACAAAATACCCTAGGAGTGTTCTGGACGCTCTGGACAAAGTTGTTTGTTACTGGCTTTGTGAGACAGGGACTCACTAGGCAGACTCGTCTGGCCTGGAACTTGCTAGGGTACAGTAAGCTGGTCTCAAACTCGTAATCATCTTCAGTGAATCTTGGGTTGAAGGCATCTGCCACGTGCCTAGTTCTTCGCTATGTTTAATATGGAAACCATTTTTTGCCTGCTGGAATACATCACCAACCTACTGAAATTGACGAATAAAATGCTTTCAACCTCAAGTCTCTACAAAAGTGGGCAAAGATCTTTGGAGGGCAGCCGAGCTCAGGAGAAGAAACGGATGCGTTGGAAATGTCATGCATGTGTTTATTGAGCAAAATTGAATTGAAATTGCTGGCAGTTCCAGATGAAGCACTCCCTTTTGGCAACTCCCACGTTTATCAAATACTGAACTATTCACAGCAGTGCACTCTACAGGATGCCTGCGTGGTTACTTCTGACATGGCGGAACACACGTTTACCTGGCAGCGCCAGTTGGATATGAGCAGCAAGGCATCACCCACAGGCATTTGCTGCTTTGCCTTGGCTACAGCTCCATGCACAGAAAGGCCCGGCTACGAATCCACAGACATTGTGCAGTAACCAGGATGTCTCCTCCTCCTATCTCTGCTGTGGACGCCTGGATCTCTCACACAGCGTACCCTCTGTGAAGGCTGATCAAATTATCTGTATGTGTGTGCACTCCCCAGGCTGAAATCTGTGCCGTGGAACCAGGCTTGCTTTAAGAGGACAGCTAGACTTGGTTCTGTGCAAGGTGACCCTGCCCTGTCCCAGTTCTCTGTTTTGGGTTAATACTCTCACTTCTACATTTTCTGACAAATCTTCTTTCCCTTTTGGTGCCTTCTCTTGGGAGAGAACACCACAGAGGACCTCTCCATAGATGTTGGGTTCACTCTTTGTCCTTGAAGCTCAGGGCACCCATAAATACAGGGATATACCTCAAGCAGTCTCCCTCTGTGGTGAGAAGAAGTCAGATACTTTTATTGACCCATAAGCTGGACCCCCACACTGAGGTTTGGGGAATAGTAATTTTAAATATTCCAAACTCCCCGGAAGTCCTCTTGGTGGAGCCATTTTTCTTCCAGCTGTCCAGTCATGAGGCTTGACCTCCATCCCCCACACCTTGCTTCCCTTGGGACATGGTCTTCCTCCTAACTTACATTGGTCCCCAAATGTCAGACTGAGACGTAAATGCATGCTCAGAAGAACTCTTTCTTCAATTTAGTAAAAAAGTTAAAACTACAAAGTTTCAAAGTCAATAGTCCTAAAATATTAGTAATTATATCATCTGTCCATTGAGTGTCCATGATGTTATTCAAGGGTCATCAGCCACTGAGGGGCCATCTCGTCATTCCTAGGTCACCACCGAGATTATCAGCCCCAATAAGACAACCTGCAGGATCTGCGGGATTTTGATTCACCCTCAGTAGAGTGCTGCACGCCAGTGCTGATTTGGTAGTGAAGGGTGCAGGGGGGCCTGGATTCACGCCTTCTCTACCCTTGGCTTCGTCCTCCTCAGTGCCTGCCTTCATCTGTTAGTTCCCTTTCCATGCAGACATTCTTCATGCCTTCCCGTCTCTGCTTGGGTGGACACCCCAGGTTCAGATGCCATAAGGGAACTTAGAGTGCACAAAGGTATCCTGAGGACCTGGGTTACTGGGTCCCCTGACCTCCCATCGAGAGCTCTTTCCCAGCAGTGCAGCGAACAGGGGGACCAATCCTGCAGTGAATACAGTTTTCATTTGGGAATTCTTGCAGGAGTCAGTTCCCATAGGCATTGTGGATCTCAGAGGCTGCCGGTAATCCCCATGGTCAACTTGTTACAAATGGGAAGAGTGCGCCTCACTTAAAGAATTTCTTGCATCAGCTTGGCCTGTGGGCATTTTGTTTGTTAATTGGGGTTCCCAGCTCACCATTGGTGGTACCATGTGTCTTAGTTAGGGCTTCTATTGCTGTGAAGAAACACTATGATCAAAGAGCAAGCTGGGAAAGGAAAGGTTTACTTGGCTTAGACTTCACAATTGCTATTCATCGTGGATGGGAGTCAGGACAGGAACTCAAAACAAAGGAGGATAACGAAAGCAGGAGCTGATGCAGAGGCTATGGAGGGTGCTGCTTACTGGCTTGCTTCCCATGGCTTGCTCACCCCACCTTCCTATAGAACTGAGGACCAGCACCCCAGGGATGGCACCACTCATGGGCTGGGCCCTCACTCACTGATCACTAACTGAGAAAATGCTTACAGCTGGATCTCATGGCAGCATTTCCTCAGCTGAGACTCCTTCCTCTGATGACTCCAGCTTGGGTGAAGTTGACACACAAAACCACTCAGTACACCATCTTTAGGCAGGATGTATAAGAAAGGTCCGGCCTCGGACAAACCTCCTCCTTGGTTTCTATTAGTGCCTGCCTCAAGTTCCTCCCACTTCAGACATCGTCAGTGATGGACTATCGCCTGTAAGATGCACTACACCCTTTCATCTCAAATTGTCTTTGCTCGTCATGTTTGTTTATCATAGCAATAGGATAGCGAATGAGAACAGAAAGCCATGAGAAGGCAGGAACACAGCCCACGATTGGAGACGACCAATTCCTGGCGAAGTCTATTCTTGACAAGCACAGATTTGCATGGAAAGATAAACATGTTCCTCAAAATGGGTCAGTTCTGTTACTCTTCAGCTCTTATTTTACCCAGAGGGCACAAAGGTACTGACTTCCATTGGGAAATGATAGGCTGACTGGGAGGAGGAGGCAGAATGCTCTGAGGCTTGCCCTGGGAAGGACAGAGTCCCAGAGGAGGCCCTGGGGCAGTGGTGTTGCTGGGTATGTCCTGGAGTCCAAGCCAGCTGCTATATTTAGTGCTGCACGGCACAGTTTTCTGGGGCGGACCTGAGTGGGCTTTTCCCTGAGATTCCCATGGCTTTGTCAGTTCTTGTTTACATGGCAACGGAGTGACAGAGCGTCTGCAAGTATCTGTCTCAGGTCTCAGAGCACAGAAAGCTGTAGAAACTTCATGGTGTCCATCAAGACTAAGAAATGGGAAAACATGTGAGTTTCACATGTACACCGTTGTAAGCCAGTGTCTGGATAGGCCCCATGTGATGCCCTTGGTGGCATTGCTCTTGACCACCCCTGTTTCATTTACATTCGTTATCTTGGACGACATGGCTTTGCTTCCCAAGGGACTCCATTCTAAACTTGCCTCCCTTCGTCTGATCTTTTGTGACGTGGTGGAAACGGGATTCTACAGCCAGCGTAGCTGAGTAGGAGTCTTCAACTCAACTCTTTTACTCCAACCTAAATGAATGGCAAACCCGAGCCTCATTCTTTGTGCTGATTAGGTTTCTGTCAACTTGACACAAGCTAGAGTCATCTAGGAAGTGGGAACGTCAACTGGGAAAATGACTCTATTAGATAGGCCCGTGAGCAAGTCTGTGGGGGCATTTTCTTGATTAATGATTGATGTGGGAGGTCCCAGCTCACCGTGTCATCCCTGGGCAGGTGGTCTTGGGTTATAGAAGAAACCAGGCTGAGCAGACCATGAGTCCCCTCAGTTATAGACGGTGACCAGGGATGTGTATGTCCTATAAACCCTTTCCATTCCAAGATGCCTTGGTCACAGTGTTTGTCACAGCTGTAGGAAACATGAAAACACTCTTGCTGCATGTACAGATTAAAATGCATGGAAGAAAAGCTTGAATCCTGAGAAACTTGTGTTCAAATCCCTGTCCTGCAGACTCTGACTCTCTCCTGGAGTTGGACCCAGTCACTGTGTCTCAGGGACCTCGGTTTCCTCCTCAGCAATGTGGCACGTTTGGTAGAAACGTCAGAGGCATTTTCACACTGCATGTGTTGATCTATCATCATACATATATCATACCTAAATCCAGTTGTCAGAAATCAAGAATGTTTGTCTTGTCTTTCTTTTTAAAACCCTCCAACACAAATCATGGCACTGAGAATGTCAATTTCAGGGGCTTATTGAGTACCTATGGAATCAGCCAGTGAATGAAAAACCCACAACTGGGGCGCAAGACAAGGGTACAATATTTACAGCTGTCATGGAGCACACATCTGCTCTGTCCTAACTCCTTTCTCCCTATCCACTGTCCCTCTGTGAGCCCCCTTGACTTCCTCAAGGCTGCATCTAGATAAATTGCTCCAAGCAGAACAAGGCTTGAAGTTTTGAAGGATACAGAGACAAAAAAAAACATTTCCCAACCCTGGCAAATGGAAAATGGCCACGCACCAAAGACAGGGGAGACCTAGTCTGGTAGAAGGTCTGGATAAGGCAATCTAAGAAGTGGGGACAATCACTGCCACTAATTTTCATGGTGCCCTGGACTTTATCCAGGACTCAGAAAAATGTCTGCCAAGAATTAGTCATACCTTAGTGATGGCTGGGTACTAGGAGTGAGCCCCAAAGATAGAGGCTTCAGTCCCATATGCTAGTAGGAGCTCCTGTTTTTAGCTGAAGAGATAGATGGGCTATACAGACAGCTCTTGTCCCCATCCTATCCCTCTGGTGACTAATACATTTGCTCAGAAAAGCCATAGACAGAGACAGACAGCGAAAGAGAAAGACAGAGACAGAGAGATGGGGCACAGAGACACACAGAGAGGGGCACAGAGAGACATCTGGTTTGCTTTTCCTACAGCTGCTAATGAATGTGCCTTCCCCTTTTTGGGAGCCCCTCTCCTTGCTCTAGCATCTCTCTCTACTTTATGGCAAATGGGTTTTGATTCTGAAGCAAATTGACCTTGAAATAAGTTCCAGGATCTGAGTTCTTACACCCCAGATGCTGGTTTTGGAATGCAAACTGCTCATTCAGCAGATAGTGGGCGTCAGGAGGGGGTAGTGCTGCGCTGACAGCCTGCTGAGCCAGGTTAGAGTGGATGCCTGGAAGCTGCAGCAGGCTTCCAGCTGCAGAGTCTTGGCCATGTGGCAGAAGCCAAGGTGCCCGCTTCTTCTTCCTGAGTCCTATGCGAGTGTGTGCACGTGTGCAGATGTGTGCGCATGCATGTATGCATGTGTGTGCATGCTTGTGTGAGTGTGTCCATACCTGTATGTGTATGCATGTGTGTGTGAGTTTGTGGATGTGTGCACATGCATGTAGGCACATGTGTGCATGCTTGTGTGTATTTATACCTGTATGCATGTGTATGCATGTGTGTGTGAACGTGTGGATGTCCATTGCCTTTGTAGCTAAGGCTATGCTTGTCGTTAGAAACTGCACAGCAGGTAGAGAAAACAGGGAGCTGCAGAAACCTGGAATTACATGACTACAAGGCTTTGTTCACAAGCCTGTCTTGTCACAGGAAAATCAAGAATGTTTTCTGGAAGGAAACTGGGTATATTGTGGGCAAACATGTGTACACACGGGAGCCAAATATCCTATCATGCCTGCGTTTAGAGGGCTATCTTTGTCTCAGTTTTGAGCTCTCATCCTCGCCAGTCCTTGCTTGCTATTTTCTGTGGCTAGGATGTCATTTTACTGACATTGTCATTTAGAAATGTTGTTGTAACAGACTCAGTGACAGGAGATGTTTATGGAGCATGTCTGGCTCTGGTACAACTATTAGTAGGAGCCGACAGTGTCACATGGGATGGCTGATGCCCGGGAAGAAATGGGTATGTGCTGCAGGTTCGAGTGTTGAGTGCAGGTGCCTGGCTTCATTTAAAGGCAATTTTAGTTGCCTTAATGTGTCCAAATGCTGCCCTGATCCTGGACTGATCAATGAACAGAACCGGAAAAGCAGGGGGCCTGTTGTGCACAAAGCAAAATGCCCTGTACCCGCTTTCATCATCCGTGACACAAACAATTGTCGAAACTAAGTTCTTTCCCCTGCGGTTTTTGTTGCTGTTGAGGCTGAAGCAATGAAAGAGAGTGCTACAAAGCCCACAAAGACGCCTTTTTATAGCTCGCAGGGCCAAGTCTGCTCCACAAGGCAGATAGGCAGTGGAGAGGGGCACGCAAACCCATCCGGTGTGCCATTTGACTGGGAGCTAGACATGGGAATCTGTCCTGTAAGAAGCAGCTTCTTGGGGCCAAGCTGGAGTCACTTTGCCATGAGCAGGACACAACTATGGGCATGAGAGCCAGGGAGACTCTGGGACAGAGAAGATACCAAAACACCAACCCCAGAAAAGCTTGAGGCCACTCATTTGCATGCTCTTCAGGTCTCTTCCAGCCAGGGAGACTGCCGGGAGTGGTTTCTATCGAAGAAGCAGTTAGGTAGAACTCTAGTGATGGCAGAAATCCAGCCAATCTGAGACTCTGAGAATCCCCTGAGGTTACTAACTATAGCCCTTGACCCCCACCCAGGTCTATACCTATAGCCATTCTAGAACAATGGTGTTTTGCTTTAAATAGTTCTCGGGGAGACTATTTCATAATCTCCTCAAAGCTCTGCTACTGAAACAGAGTCTTGCAGCAAAGGAACCAGATTTTCTCTGGACCACGGCCAAGTGCAATCCAAGATGTATACAGATACCGTGAGAGCAGTCGGTTAGCCAGCAAATGTGCCAATATACCCCAACTCTGTGCCCTCTGGTGACACGGCTTCTAAATCAAATTAGCTCACTGCTGCCTGGGGCTCCTGTTTGACTCTGATTTATTTTGGTGGGAGCCACCTTTTTGTAACAAGGAAAGGAGGTGGGCATAAATCTGGCTCCCACTAACATTAGGCTATGACTCGGTCTACTATACCAAGAGTTTTGTCCTCAGAGGGCTTAACTAGACTTGCAGAGATACAGCAGCACTGCACACTGTACGAGCTCAGAAGGAATGCATACAAGCATGCATCTATTATGACATGTTGGGCAGTGGCATGGAACACTCTGAAAAAGAAAATGGGGCTTATTAAGGGGGAGGCTCAATACCATTATTTAGAAAGTTTCATTTTTTCGTAGACAAAATGTAACATAGAAAATATGTCTTTCAGAATTATTTCACAATAACAAATACCTGAGATGATTGACTTGTAAAGAGAAAAGGTTTCAAACATGATGGATTGGCCCCGTTGCTGTGGGCCTTAAGGGGCACATCATGGTAGATACATGTGATGGTACAAAACTGGTCTCCTTAAGGCCTGAAACTAGCGTGACCACAATAGAAGGAAACCTAGTCTCCACAGTTCCTTTGAGACACATGTCCCCAATGGCCTAGCGATCTCCCAATAGGGCCACACATTTGACTCATTCCACTACTTTCCAACAGCACCGTTACAAAGACAAAGTCTTTAATACACATGACTGTGTAACATGTTCTACAGCCACACTGTCTCAGGAAGGCAGCCAAGACTCAACCCCTCATCTTCTCAATGGCTCCTTCTCAGGTTTTCTATAAAACAGCACAGTCAGAAGAACATGGTAACCTACAGATGTGTCTCCAACATTACTTAAGTCTGGGACTCTCGGGGTGCAGATAGTACACTCATCCCTTCCCACAACTCATGGTCAGGGGGGAAAAAGTGGAAAGGAAAAAAAAAAACAAAAATTGGATTTAAATTTAGCACCTCAGCATGTTTTGTCCTGACATGGTTGTTCATGATACTACATTGGCGGCAATAATTACAGTGTACACATAAGAGAGGGAACAGGACTACTCTGAGTTAAACACTTAAGAGGGCCAAAGTAATATTCTCAGGAAAAGGAGGCAAACAAGACTGGAGCTAGTATTAGATCTTCTCGGGTGTGACACAGGCAGAAATGTCACAGACTGACTCAGAGAACGACAGGGAGGAATATAGAAGCAGTATGTGTGCCCCAGGTGACAAATGTTAAGACAGGATGAGAGCAGTAAATCAAAATGATATGAGACTTTATCGTGGCTGGGAAGACAGTGTGGTGGGTAAATGCGCTTGCTGTGTGTCCTGGGTAATTTTATGTCAACTTGACACAAGCTAGAGTCATCTGAAAAGAGGGAACCTCAATTGAGATAATGCCTCCATATGATCCAACTGTAGGACATTTTCTTAACGAGTGATTGATGAGGGGGTATGGCACATGGTGGGTGGGGTCGATGCTGGGCTGGTGGTCCTCAGTTCCATAAGGAAGCAGGCTAGCAAGCCATGATGAGCAAGCAGTGCCAGTAAGCAGCATCCCTCTATGGTATCTGCGTCAGCTCCTGTCTCCAGGTTCCTTTCCTCAAGTTCCTGTCCTGACTTCCTTCAAGGATGAATAGTGGTGTGGAAGCATAAGCCAAATAAACCCTTTCCTCTCTAAATTGCTGTGGTCACGGTGTCCATCACAGCAATAGTAACCCTAACTAGAACACTGTGCAAACCTGAGAACTTACATTTGAACACACAACACACATAGAGAAAAGAAAAAGCACCGCATAGTTGTGGGTGGCTATAACCCCAGTGATGAGGGGCAGGAATAGGCAAATTGTGAGCCATCATTGACCGGCTTCCCTAGCCGAAACAGCCGACTTTAGGCTCAGTGAGAGAACTTGTCTCATGAGAATAAGACCGAGTGTGAAAGACCAGGAAACCCAATGTCTTCCTCTGAACTTTACAGGCATACACATACACATACACTGCACATGCACACACACAAGAGAGAGGGGGGGGAGACTATTATTGAGATTTTATGACTAAGTTCAGCCACAGGAGGACACGGTGTGGTGAGGCTTCCTTGACAACATCGTCTCTAACTTCATAGCCATTTCAACTGCAGGCTTCCTCTTGACTCCTGTAACCTCTTTCAGAGTCCTCTTCCTCACCAAAGGCTCTAACTTGGTTTTTCTGTGTCTATTTTTCTCCTCCCTCCTCTCACCATGACCAAGTGATTCTTATAAAACGCCCATCAGGTCTGTTCCTTTTTAGTGTCTTCTCCATTTTCGTAGAAAACAGTCCAAGGACCCACAAAGCCATTCCTGATCCAAATGTCCCAAGGCCCTGTCCCCTGCCCTGTCTCCCTCGCTCCCTGGGCTCTAAGAGGGCTAGCTTGCTGTTCTTCAGATAATTAAGCAGAATCTCGCTCCACATTCTTAACACTTGCGCCCTCTCTGCTGAAATATCCCTGTGTCATCTGCTGACACAGTTGCTACCTTGTTTCAGTCTATGATCATATACAGGTCTCCACCAGACCTTGTTCTGTGCTGCTCTTCCCAGCCCTTAGGGCCATCTGACTTCAAGTCCTGTGTTTGTTGGGTGCCTATTGTCTCTCTCCTAGACGAAGATGTAATTGCTAGGATGGCAACATTTAGCCTGTTGGTCCCCTAACATATTCTCTGTGCCTAAAAGTGTACTTAGCACATGATAGATGCTCAATAACTATTTATGAAATGATGAACTAATGAAACATAACTAGAAATTGTGCTAACCAATGCGAAATCACTTGCTAATGGTAACTAGGTGCTGCCAGAGTACAAAGCTCTGTAATTGCATGGTGGGAGAGCAGGGGGCCTCTATAATGCAACACGTGAGGACAAGGGGGGAATGCAGAGCTCACACAGTCCCCCAAATACAAATGCCTCTGAGACTGAATTCTCATCCACAGAAATAGGAAACAGAGCTCCCAACAGAGGGCAAAGTCTGAGGTCTCTACATCAGCCGTGCAGATAGTTGTCTGCTTATCCACTGAGGCCTCGAAATATTTAACACTCTGTTTGGGAAGATCACAAAATTAATTTAGCAGTTACTTAGGATATGGAAAGGGGAGATGAGAGATATTCACAGGATGGGCTTGGAAAACTTTGTATGTGCTGTGTAAGGGGCAAGTAGAACCAGATAAATAGGAGGGAGAGTATTGTCAGTCCCTAAATACAGACCGTATATAAGAGTCGCCATGTGGGAAAGAGCTGCCGAGAGAAGCCAAATAGGTTATGTCCAGAGCGGGTCCTATGAGGCTTATGGCCCACATGTGGGGCCTAAGTAGCAAAGACAATAGAGAGTCAAAGAAACAGGGGATGCCACCAATCTCTTCCTGGACATATCAGCAGGGAAGGCAGCGTTCATGAGAAAGGGTATCTGTAGCTATGACCAGGGTGGGTACTGTGTTTCAGAAACTTGCCTGCAGGACAGGAGATTATTCACAAAGACCCAAGCAAAACCCATGGGATGCTGTTTATAATTATGTAATAGTGTAGAAGAACTAGAAAATTTTATCCATTAAAAATGACAGGAAAGTGGGGGTGCCCACAGGCTGTTGAGGACCCAGGGACGATGCACAGAGGTCAAGGTGGTAAACGTGTGCTTTCGTTATTGCACGGTTTGCAGAATTACTGGAAGACAAACGGAGGGCTGAGACTGGAGCCTCCCAAGCACACACTTGCTCCGTCACCTACCTCCTTGCTCAGGGACAGCCACTCATTTGTATGCTCAGCACAGCCTTGTATTCAGCAACGTTTGGGGAGAGAATGAACAAATAATTTATTTCTTGCTTGAAAAGTTAATTCATTTATATTAATATTCCATTTATTACCTCTAAGTTGACCAGATTATTAAATTAACCATTATTTGGTAACCAAAAATACGCTGTAGAAACAGAATATAAATTGATTCCATCTTTTCTGTGACCACACAGTTAAGGAAGCGCTGAAGTCAATAGGAAAACAGGCTGCAAATAGGCTTTCCTTCTGCCTCTGGGCTCCTGTCTGCTTTCCCATTTGGTATCAGTGAGAGTGAGATGACTTTAAAGGATCATGGCTTCTCCCACCCTGACCACCCACACTTGAGCAACTTAGGTGTCAGCTTTGAGGTCACTGACTCTGACTTTCGGGGAAGCAGCCCATAGTTGACATTTGTGTAACCGAATTGGGGGGCAGTTGTGTTTGTCAATAAGACACTGACTACTTGCTGCATAGGTGTTTATGTTGATACATAGGACCTCAGTCTCTGGAATAAATTTGGAGGAGGTAAGAAATACTCTGAAGAAGTAAGCTTCCTCCGATATCTCAGAGTTCCCTCTTAGAATACATGGTTCTGTTGTCCTGGACACTAGTCCACAGACTTCTCTGCACTGGCATTGGACATGGCACATTCCTCCCAGAAGAGCCTGCTTGTGCAAAAAGCTCCCTTCAGTGGTGATGGAAAGTTCCCGAACAGAAGGTTGAGGTTGTCTTGTCACTCCCAAGTGATGACTAGATGAACCTGAGAAAGCCACGTTCTCTCTCTGGGCCTCCAGACCTTCACTGCCAGTGTGAATGGCAGCTCTAACTCTCTGGACTGTTTTGAGAATCCATGTGGAAATCTGTATCGAGAAGGTTTTGCACACAGAAAATCCATCTATAGAGACTGGGCACCACAGAGACAAGACCTATCGGGTAGTTCATTAACTAAAAGCCCTTGGCTAACGTCCAAGACAGACACCATGCTATACACAAAATTCCATTTTATAGCACATCGTGTGAGAGTCCTAAGTCTTTCCACTTTAAAATCCCATCTTCCGCTGCTTGCATATTTTAATGAAAATTTATTTGGATAGCAGCATGCTTGGAGCAAGACAGCAGTAACTAAACAAACAAATGATCAGCCACGGATTAGGTTGTGATGGAGACAGGAATGGCTCCAATATGCGTCTCCTCGTGGAACGGTCTGAGTGATGCCAGTATGTGTGTTTCCCTCTGGGCCAGGACCCACTCTGCTTCCCACAAAAGAAAGCACACTGGCCAACAAGGAATCTGAGGGGGCTGTCGAAAGTAAATGGGGGATAGTTAGTGGTGTGTTTGTTTTTGACCATATCATTTTTTGTATCTTGCCTTTTCTCTGTTATCTGTCAAGTATAACCTCCATGATTGTCCTGCCTGGGCCGGATGGCTGGGATGTCTATCCCTATAACTAGCATGTAGCAAAGTAGTTGATTTGCTGAAGACAGCAAATGACTCTTAATGTCTGTGAGAGGAGCTGATGGGGTCATATCAGGATGTTTCATGCAGTCATGTGATTCCTGTTCTATGTAGCTGTTGTGTGATCATCCTGTGATTGAAGCCGTAGGTGGTGGCATGGGAGAAAGGCCCCGGCAGAACCATAGTGAGGTCCAATCTGGGCATCTGGTCCATTTACATTCTTACCTTATTTAAGGAACAACTTTCTCAGTGCCTCTTCTGGAAGCAATGAAAGTGGCCTTACACTTTAAATTTAGATGCCACCAACCAACTTCATGACATCAGGCCCAGATGAGTGTCCTTTTCAATATAACAAGTACAGTTCTGGGTCTTAAATGAAGTGACACGGATATAGAGCTGTTTTCTATGGCCTTAACTACAGCCATCACCCAGTCCATCGCTTCCTCATGCTTTTCCCTGCTGGCTATTCTGCACTATTTGTGAGCTTCCTACATTACTTGCAGTTATACTAGTGTGAGTCTTAGAGGGACAGAATCATGCCCATGCATAGTTTCGCGTCACTTGCAGCCCTTGGTATTTTACTGAGGATAGGATAGACGTTTAACAAGTGATTGGTTTCTTAGCACAGGTCTATTTGCTTTGTTAAGAGGGGTGTATTAAATCTCATGCACACACCCACACTAACCAAGTACTACAAGGCCTATGCAGAAGGTGAGCCAGTTTGTCTTTGGATCTGCTTCAGGGATTTAGACACATTAATTTTTTTTCTCTCATTACCATGCCTCGTATACCTACTGTGTACTTGGACTCCTGGGGTTGTGATGTGGAATGAGACAGCCTCAATGTCTGTCTACAGAACACACAGCTAAGCAGGATTCAGTCATGATTAACTGTAAGGATTTTTGCTGTTTCAAAAAAGAAATTATCGATGATTCCAGGTACTTAGAGATTATCATAACCCGAGAAGCTTGATGGTATGCAAATAATAACCCGCAGATTTTTATGCTTACCTGGCACTGAGCTGGAAACAGTCCCCGAGATGCCCTGCTCTGTCTGGGGAAGTTACTTTGCCTTTTATAAAGGAGTCAGCCATGTGAAGGAAAACTACATCATTAAAAAAAGAAAAGGAAAGAAAAAGAAAAAACACCCACTGTCTATTTTAAGTGTGTGTACCAATCATGTTCTCTGAATACAGATGGGTTTGTCAAATGCACCTCATTTCATGGGAGACTTGGATGCAAATATGGCTAACCAGCCTAATGAGACACTGCCCTGTTGTGGTGGAAAGAGCTGCTGGGGCAAAGGGTGCTTTCTCAGCAGGGGAAGGTACAGGTGTCTGCAGAGCTGATCAAATGCATAAAAAGAAATCAGGGAACTTCTTGGAATTCACTGATAGTCTCACGCAGGCTTTCTAGAACAGAGAAGACAGGAAGAACATGGGATGTGGGACTCAAATGCTTCTTTTTTCTCCTGCTCCTCCTCTTCCTCTTCCTCTTTACCCTTTCCTTCTTTTTTTTTTCTTCAACATGGAGCCGTTTCCTTGAAAATGACATAGAAACAAGCGACATAAAATATCATCTCGGTGAATTGCCATAAACTGACCACACACAGAGATTAGGGAACAACACTGTGTGCCAGATTGCCCAAGCTCTGCAGTCATGGCTGTCTTTCAAACACGCTGCCTAGCATGATGGGTAAGTGTGTGGCTTCTCAACTCACATGAATGATTAGTGTCCACGCAGCTTCACTCTGCACTGTGTGGACGGTGGCCTCTATCTATGGTGAACATTCTCGATAATTGTGTTTGTTCTACCTATGGATATCTTCCTAATTATTCAAATATCCCTCTACAGGTCGCTTGCCTAGACGCCAATTTTTAATCTGGGACACACTGCTGCTATGTAAATTTTTTTTTTTTTTTTTTTTTTGGTTTTTCGAGACAGGGTTTCTCTGTAGCTTTGGTTCCTGTCCTGGAACTAGCTCTTGTAGACCAGGCTGGCCTCAAACTCACAGAGATCCGCCTGCCTCTGCCTCCCGAGTGCTGGGATTAAAGACGTGTGCTACCACCACCCGGCCTATGTAAATTTTTGTATACACCTCCTAATCAATATATGACCTT